>NC_137774.1:71412538-71572538 GCF_963455305.1 Plecotus auritus | reverse complement strand
TGTTTACTTCATTCCATTCCCTCCTGGCCTGATGCATTTCTGTTGAAAAATCATTTGAAAGTCTAATGGGAGATCCCTTGCAGGTAACTTTCTGTCTCTCTCTTGCAGCCCTTAAGATTCTTTCTTTGTCATTAATGTTTGCCATTGTAATACGATGTGTCTTGGTGTGGGTCTTTTATGTTTCATCTTGTTTGGGTCTCTGTGCTTGTGTGAATTTTTCTTCCCCAAGTCAGGGAAGTTTTCTGTCATTATTTCTTCAAATAGGTTTTCTATTCCTTGCTCTTCTTCTTGACTTTCTGGTACCCCTATTATGTCGTTGCTTCATTTCATGTTGTTCCAAAGCTCCCTTAAATTCTCCTCCTGCTTTTTAATTTTTTTTTTCCAATTGCTGTTCAGATTGGGTGTGTTTTACTTCCCTGTCTTCTAACTCATTGATTTGGTACCCTGCTCTTTCTAGTCTGCTGTTGAAACCTTCCATTGTGTTTTTTTATTTTTATTTTTTTAAATACATTTTTTTATTGATTTCAGAGAGTAAGGGAGAGAGAGAAAAACCTCAATGATGAAAGAGAAACATTGATTGGCTATCTCCTGCACCACCCCCCCCACAGGGGGGATTGAGCCTGCAACCCAGGCATGTGCCGATGGCTGGAATTGAACCTGGGACCCCTCAGTCCACAGGCCAGCGCTCTATCCACTGAGCCAAACTGGCTAGGGCCCATTGTGTTTTTTTAGTGTAGCTATATCATTTTTCATTTTCTCTTGATTCTTACATATGTTGTTGATTTTCTCATCCAGCTGGTTTAGGAACTTTATGACCCTTACTCTGAATTCTTTCTCTAACATATTGCTTGCCTCCATTTTATTTAGTTCCATTTCTGATGGTTTCTTCTTTTCTTTCCTTGGGAGGTTGTTTCTTTGTCTCCCATTTTTGCTGTCTCTTTCTGGCCCTGGGCACCCTGCTTGGGGTTTGAGAGGTTGAAAACCCTATCAGGCCAATTTCTGGAAATCATTAGCCCAGAGGCTGGGTCTGCCTTGAGTCTCATGCCTTTATTGTCTCTGCTCTGAGTTGTATGCCCTTCTCCCACGGATCTGGTCCCTCAGTTGTCCACTTCAGATGCTCAGGGTGGTGGGAACATGTGCACAGTTCCCTGATTTACAACTTCCTGTGAGGACCCAGAGCCCTCTGGCATGCAGTTCACTGTGCAGCCCAAGCACCCATGGCAGGGTGGCGCTCCAGGTCCCTCTGGCAACACACTTGCAGTGCGGTCCTGTGGCCCCTGGATGGGCATACCAGCTTGCTCCTGGTTGCCCTGGCAGTGCTCTCCTGAGGCCCAGAGTAGGGTGTCTGCTGAGTTGCTCGGAGTATTCCCTGCAGAACTGTCCCAGAGGCCAGGGTGGAGCAGGTGTGGGTTGCTCTGGGTCACAGAGTCAGAACTCTCCTGTGGCTTGGAGTGGGGTGCACAACTCTCTTTTCTTAAAAAACTTTTCTAAAGTTGTATAATGATTTCTTTTTCTTCCCTTTGTTTACCATAGAAAAATTGAATGCAAACCTTTTCCTTTCATATCCTGAGAGGGTTTGAAGACTCAATCTTTCTTACCCTTGAGGAAAGAAAAATTATTTTTCCATTTGCTAGTGACTTGGTCTCAAGGCTTAATTTGCCATCAAGGTCTTGTGAAAGAGCCAGTGTGACTCAGTGGTTGAGTGTTGACCTATGAACCAGGAGGTCATGGTTCAATTCCCAGTCAGGGGACATGCCCGGGTTGTGGGCTCAATCCCCACTAGGGGCCATGTAAGAGGCAGCCGATCAATTATTCTCTCTCATCGTTGATGTTTCTCTTTCTCCTCCTCCTCCCTTTCTCTCTGAAATCAATTTATATATATATATATATATATATATATATATATATATATATATATATATTTTTTTTTTTTTTTTAAAGCTCTTGTGAAAGAGTAGGGTACAGGTTTGAAGAGAGAGGAGATAAGAAATGCCTCAGCTAGGGACAGGAAGGGGAAGGATTTCCCCAGGTCTAAAAGATAAGAGGACCTGAAAATCTAGCAAAGTTCCATTTGAGTGTGCTGCTCAAATGTTCAGGAGCTGCAGGGAGCTAAGGCTTCACTGGGAGACTCCAGCCTTCCAGTGCCAGAGCCTGGGAGTGCCCAGAGAAGACTCACCTGATCATAATCTGCCCCCCACCCATGCCTGCCCTGCACAGGGCTCTACTGCCAATATCCACTTGTCCCACACCTGAAAACCAAACCCCTATACTCCCCTTAAGCAAGCAGATTTTCAGCCAGGATGTTCTGACAGAGCCAAACTGAATGTCAACTACAAGTTGGTAAGCAGCCACTTCCTGAAGCCCCTATTGCCCCTCAATGCCCAGCCATCCCCTTGACCACCCCCAAATTCTAGCAGTTAAAGAATTAATGACTGTTGAGACAGGAGACCTCCAAAGGTTCCAACAAGGTTATTCTGTTTCTTGCCTGTAAAGAACTGATTAAATATTTTTAATCTTGTCCCTGCACTTGTCCTGGGGAGAGGGGAGGAGAAAGGGTAGGGAGCAGTGCAGGAACTGACCCAAACAAGTCCCAGACTCCCTATACTGGAATAGTGGTTAATATCAACTTCATTTCTCCTGCTTCCTCCCAACCTGATTAACCTTGAGTCCTTCCCAACTTACTTCCAATGGGCCCACAACCTCTCATAGTTTGTCAGCCTAGACCTACAATTGGTAGAGCAGCCCACACTGGTAATGGCTAACACTGCTTCTGAATCATTTGGACTTGGTTCCAACAACTGCTGACTGCCATACTCAACACATGACCTCATATTATCCTCCTTCTTCTGCCCAAAGCATAGTCTTCCCCAATGCACATATGAAGAAATGAGCTCAGACAGGGAAGGAACTCACCCCAATTCACAGGGCAGTCGGGAAGGGCAGAAGTCAAATGCCTCAGTGCCATTTTACGATCTTGATAAGCCTAGAACATTCTTAGTTTTGGAGACTTCACTACATGCCATCAAACATGAACATCTACAGAGTAAATGCAATGGACCAGTAACCATATGCTTTAAGTTGCAGTTGGTTAGTGGACACAGTTATGTTTTGGAGATAGTTAGTAAACATCTGTTCTTTTCAAATTGGCAGCTCCCTTTTCCTATTTTTTAAAATATATTTTATTGATTTTTTACATAGAGGAAGGGAGAGGGATAGAGAGTTAGGTTAGAAACATCAATGAGAGAGACACATCGATCAGCTGCCTCCTGCACACCTCCTACTGGGGATGTGCCCACAACCAAGGTATATATGCCCCTGACCGGAATCAAACCCCCCAGTCCGCAGGCCGACACTCTATCCACTAAGCCAAACCAGTTAGGGCTCCCTTTTCCTATTTGAGAGCAAGAATAATGTTCCAGACTCAGACACCTTTGTAAGCTCTACTGTGATGTAATACTGAAAGGATACAATAGGCTGAAACCCTGGTATTCTCACTGTATGACCTCCCCATTTCCCCTCAATATGATTTCCATTTTACACACAAGAAAACCACATACAGTCTTCCTCTGGATGCAGAGGACTATGACTCAAGTGGCTGAAGGAAAAGAACATGACTGTATTATGGTGACTTCATTATTCTGGAAAACACCTGCCCAGGAAGACAAAAGATGGAAATAACCTTACTCTTTCACTTCAGAAAAATCCATTTAAAACCACATGACTTTTCAGCAGGTAGCACCAAATAACTGTTGAAGTTCCAAGACTCTTTAAAACCCTTACCTCACATGACAACTCCTAAATTACTATGACTTACAATCCTAAACTGTATAATGCGATCTTGACCCAATCCTTATTAAGTGCTGCATCAAAAGGCTCACCTTAAACCAGACCCCAAAACCTCAATACCTCAACTTGGCCCTTTCCATCTCCACTCAAGAACTCTTTCAAGATCGTGCTCTCCCTGAACAAGAGAAGCAACAAACTCAGTTTTGTCTTAGCAACCGGTTGTTTTGATGGTATTTTCAGGGAGCCAGCCTTTAACAAGGGGAACAGGATCCAACAGTGGACAGAGTCCATCAGGTCGAATGCAGCGCTGGAGTACATCTCCCTGAACGGGTGGCCAACAAGGAAGAACAGGGCACACATGCCAGGGAGGCAGCTAACAGTGTCTGCTGCAGAAACCAAGTTCCGTCAGGGTTAAATGCCTTGCCCAAGGTCACCCAAACAGTCGGCAGAGGGCCTGTGAGGAGGATGCAGGTTTCCTGACCCAACTCCCTGGTATTCTGCGGCGCAGGGCCTGGCCCTCTTCTGCATCCGCAGCAGAAGCCTGGGTAGCTTCCTTCCCTGATCTCCTGGGCGCTGCTGCCTCAGGGTGACTCAGGCGGAAGGAAGTTCCTGTGCCTCGTCCCTCTTGTACTCATCCAGCCGGGCTTAGGACCAGGGAAAACATAAGCCAATTGCGCTGTGATTAATTAACTCCTGCAATTAGCGACCTAGACTTGCTCTGGATCCCTAGCCAGCGGAAGTGTGGTCACTGCGCGAGGGATGCCAGGAAGGCGGAGGGGCGAGCTGCCTTCCAGCCGCAGAAGCTGCTGGGTGCGGTTAAGGACTAAAAGCTGCGTGGGCTCCGCGACTACGAGGGGATCGGTGGACTGAGAGCCTGGTTTTCCAGACCAGAGTCCTACAATGGGGACCGCCCCACCGCGCCCCGAGACCCAAGTGGAGGGGAGGAACCGTAGAGCCCAGGGGCTTCTGCCTTGGCTGCTTGCTGGCTGCGTACTAGCCTGTGTCTGTCGCCTCCCGGTGGCCGTTGTGAGGAACTAGAGCCGGCCTTGGTTCTCCCCAGTGAGCCCTGTTCCTCCTCTTGGCCTGGAGTTTCCGAGCACTTAAAAGACCCATCAGTAAGCAAAGTATGCCTGGCTGGTGTTGCTCAGTGGTTGAGCGTGGACCTATGAACCAGGAGGTCATGGTTCGATCCCCGGTCAGGCACATGCCCACGTTGCAGGCTCGGCCCCCGGGGTAGCTGAGCAATGATTCTCATCATTGATGTTTCTATCTCTCTCTCCCTCTCCCTTCCTCTCTGAAATCAGTGAAAACTTTTTTTTTTTTAAGAAGAAGTATGAACCATGCATGCAAGGAGACAACAGTGTGCTGGAACCAGCTTGTCAGGAGTCGCTAGAACTCAGAGTTAAATTTTCAGAATTTTGCAAGCTGGATGTTAAATACATTCATTATCTTTTTATTTTTTATTGAATTTATTGGGGTGACATACAGGTTTCAACTCAATAAAACATCATCTGCACTCTGCATCCTTCCTCCATCGCCCCAAGTAAAGTCTCTTTCCCTCCCCATTTTCCTTACCCTTTGCCCACCTCCACCTAGCCCCCACCCGCCTTCCCCTCAGGCTATCACCACACTGTTGTCTATGTCTGTGTGTAATGGATATATGTTTTTTGGTGAACCCCTTCACCTTCTTTCATCCAGTCCCTCAACCTCCGTCCCCTCTGACAGCTGTCAGTCTGTTCCATGTATACATGCCTCTGTTTCTATTTTGTTCTTCAGTTCATTAGATTCCACATACCAGTGAGATCATACGGTATTTGTCTTTCTCTGACGGGCTTGTTTCACTTAACATAGTAATCTCCAGGTCCATCCATGCTGTTGCAAAACGTAAGATTTCCTTCTTTTTAAAAAATATATATTTGTATTGATTTTAGAGAGAGATGAAGGGAGAGGGAGAGAGAGAGAAACATCCATGTGATTGGTTGCCTCCCATGCCCTGACCAGGAAAACCTGAAACTTTTCAGTGCTCAACCAACTGAGCCACACTAGCCAGGGCTAGATTTCCTTCTTTTTTACAGCCATGTAGTATTCCATTGTGTAAATGTACCATAGCTTTTTTTTTATTTTTTTATTTTTTAAATAAATCTTTATTCAGATTATTACAATTGTTTCTCCTTTTTCCCCCCATAGCTCCCCTTCACCCGGTTCCCACCCCACCTTCTGCCCTTACCTCCCCCCACTGTCCTCATCCATAGGTGTATGATTTTTGTCCAGTCTCTTCCTGAACCCCCCATACCCCTTTCCCCCTGAGAGTTATCAGTCCACTCCCTTTCTATGCCCCTGATTCTATTATATTCACCAGATTATTCTGTTCCTCAGGTTTTTAATTCACTTGATTTTTAGGTTCACTTGTTGATAGATATGTATTTGTTGTTCATAATTTTTCTCTTTACTTTTTTCTTCTTCCTCTTCTTTAAGAATACCTTTCAGCATTTCATATAATACTGGTTTGGTGGTGATGAACTCCTTTAGCTTTTTCTTATCTGTGAAGCTCTTTATCTGCCCTTCAATTCTGAATGATAGCTTTGCTGGGTAGAGTAATCTTGGTTGTAGGTTCTTGCTATTCATCACATTGAAAATTTCTTGCCACTCCAGTCTGGCCTGCATAGTTTCTGTTGAGAAATCAGCTGACAGTCGTATGGGTGCTCCCTTGTAGGTAATTAACTGTTTTTCTCTTGCTGCTTTTAATATTCTCTCTTTGTCTTTTGCTCTTGGCATTTTAATTATGATGTGTCTTGGTGTGGTCCTCTTTGGATTCCTTTTGTTTGGGGTTCTGTGCGCTTCCTGGGCTTGTAAGTCTATTTCTTTCACCAGGTGGGGGAAGTTTTCGGTCATTATTTCTTCAAATAGGTTTTCAGTATCTTGCTCTCTCTCTTCTTCTGGCACCCCCATAATTCTGATGTTGGTACGCTTAAAGTTGTCCCAGAGTCTTCTTACACTATCTTCAACTTTTTGGATTTTTTTTTTTGCTTTTTGCTTTTTCGGTTGAGTGTTTTTTGCTTCTTTGTATTTCAATTCTTTGACTTGATTCTTGTGTTCCTCTAGTCTGTTTTTGGGTCTCTGTATAATATTTTTTATTTCAGTCAGTGTATGTTTAATTTCTAGTTGGTCCTTTTTCATATCTTCGAGGGTCTCGTTATATTTATCGGCCTTTTCTAGGATATTCTTGAAAAGCCTTATAACCGTGGTTTTGAATTCTATATCCAGTCATTTGTTTTCCTCCATTTCTTTCGTTTGTGATCTGTTTCTTTGACGCCGCTTTTTCACTGCTTCCCCGAGTTGGTAGGGTAAATTTGTGTGCTAGGTTTCCTATATGGCCCAGTGGGTCGGCCTCCCCAGTTAACCTGAGGTGGACACTCTTGGTGCACCCCTTTGTGGACTGTGTGTACAGCCTTGTTGTAGTTAAGTCTTAATTGTTGTTGGTATCACTGGGAGGAATTGACCTCCAGGCCAGTTGGCTGTGAGGATCAGCTGTGTCTATGCTGGGAGAAGTTCGGTGCTGGAGACAGCCTTATAGGATTAGACTTGCCAAATTGCAATAGCCTCTGTGCTCGGCTTGGATGGGGTGGAGTCTCAGGGCGGAGCAGACAGTCTTGGCTTCCTGGCAGCCTTGCCCTTGTGCGCACGCGCAGACCTCTGCCTTCCCCGGCTCCCGAGTCTCCGCCCAAGAGTCCAGACTCCCCCCACAAGAGTGTGGGTCCCCAGGGGCTCGCCTGAAACTGGGGTTCAGTGCAGTCAGAACTGGGGCTCAGTTCAGTCAGGAGCCTCTGACTCCCTTCCACTAGGGAAAGCCTATGGCAACCTCCGCAGCCTTTGTGCGCACTGGCACGCGCGCGCCTTCTGACCTCTTCCTTCCCCGGCTCCCGAGTCTCCGCCCGAGAGTCCAGACTCCCCCCGTAAGAGCGTGGGTCCCCAGGGGCTCGCCCGGAACTGGGGTTCAGTGCAGTCAGAACTGGGGTTCAGTGCGGTCGGGGGCTTCCTTCCCCCTTCCGCCAGAGAAAGTCAGCCAGGCTCTCAGCCGCCCTTCCTCTCTGCGCGCACAAAGACCCTTTGCCGTACCTCCAATTCTCTGTGAGCTTTTCTCTTTCCTTCTAGTTGTAGAATTTTCACTCAGCCAGCTTTCCTGTGGTTCTGGATGGTGTCCGTTCTGTCTTTTAGTTGTAGTTTTGAAATTGTTGTGCGAGGCAGCAGTTTAGGTGCTTACCTATGCCGCCATCTTGGTTTTCCTCCTACCATAGCTTTTTTTAATCACTCATCTCCTGATGGGCACTTGGGCTGTTTCCAGATCTTTGGCTATTGTAAATAACTCTGCAATGACCATAGGGGTGCATATATTCTTTCTGATTGGTGTTTCGGGTTTCTTAGGATATATTTTCAGAAGTGGGATCCCTGGGTCAAAAGGCAGTTTTATTTTTAATTTTTTAAAAATATATTTTATTGATTTTTTACAGAGAGGAAGGGGAGAGGGAGAGAGAGTTAGAAACATTGATGAGAGAGAAACATCGATTAGCTGCCTCCTGCACAACTCCTACTGGGGATGTGCCTGCAACCAAGGTACATGCCCTTGACCGGAATCAAACCTGGGACCTTTCAATCCGCAGGCCAATGCTCTATCCACTGAGCCAAACCGGTTAGGGCTCATTTTTAATTTTTTGAGGAAACTTCATGTTGTTCCCACAGAGGCTGCACTAGTATGCATTCCCACCAACAGTGCACATGCATTCCTTTTTGCCATATCCTCACCAGCACTATCTTTTTAAAATCATTGTTAAAAATTGAATTATATAAACCTACAATTAAATTATATTAAAAGCAAGGGTAGAAAATATTCAAAATTCATCACTTCCTAATTATTTTGCTACATTTTACTATTATCTACATTCTTGAGATGTTTGTGTCTGTTATAGCTATATGCTGGAAATGCGATATAATGGTTTGGTATGGTACATTTATTTCCAATTCTATAGTCAGTGACCATGTTTGTAGCTTGACATAATGGGAATATTTACACCATAAAAATTGGCAACCTCTAGAAATCACTCCCCCACCTGCACAGATTCTGTTGTTAAACACTCACCAGCACCCCAGTTGAGTCAGACAATGGTTTGGGTGGAGCTCTTTATTAAGCAGCCCCTCCCACCTGCACAGGTCCTGACCATGGTGCTCAATAAAAGTTTGAGGAAGGGAGGGAGGGAGGAAATTATGTGTTAAACAGGGCCCTCTGTCAGTTTACTTAAGATCAGCTTGCTTAACCCTGCCTGACCCTATGACTTTCACCTGCCCTTTTTCTCTCTAACTCTCCTAACAGCCCTCATTGCAAGGTCTTGAATGCCAACAATTGAAAGAGTCCCTGGGGAGGGTCAGCTAGAGGAGGAGTTTGAGTTGCAGGTGACATAATCCAAACTTTGCTTTAGGATGAGAATCAGACCTGTATGCAGGACAAGTTGAGGAAAAAAAGGAACAGAAATAGGGAGACTATTCAAGACTGTTCATTCAAGACTTTGTTCAGCACTCACTGTGTGTCAGACCTGTGTAGGGATGGGGCTGTATAGCTTAATTTAAACCACAACCCATGGCTCCAGGGAAT
Source organism: Plecotus auritus (assembly GCF_963455305.1). Lineage (NCBI taxonomy): Eukaryota > Metazoa > Chordata > Mammalia > Chiroptera > Vespertilionidae > Plecotus > Plecotus auritus. The sequence goes on along the minus strand of NC_137774.1, from coordinate 71,563,108 downwards.
TCAATTTCATGGGGTGAGAGATAGTAAACAATTACTACAAATGTAATAAGTGGATTGAAAAAAGGCAGGTCAAAGTGTCAATGGGTGAGTCATTCTGTATGGAGGAGGCAAGGAAGCTGTGACCCAGCCCCGACAAGTGGGGCTTGTAGGCAGAGGAAAGTTGTCAAAAGAAAAGAGTGATGATCCCAGGCAAAGGCCTAGGCTTGTAGAGGGCCTAGGAGATTGGGCTGGAATGGAAAGGCAAAGGGGAGGAGGGGAGGAGATGGATCTGGAAAAGGGCTGGTGTTGTCACTGCTGAGCTGGAATGGTCAGCTGTGAGGGCAAAGGGTTCTGTCAGAATGAGATTGGGGAAGTTCTTTATTATTCTCCAGTTGTGTGCTCTATGTCTGCAGCTACATTCAATTTTTCAGCTATATCTCTTACCTTCTTTCTGTGGTCCAACCAGAAAGGAATACAGATTCCCCAGTGCGGCCTAGGAATCCTGACTCCATACCTGGTCGACGCTGCTCTTATACCCAAAGCTCTCTTCGAACACACATCTTTCTTTCTTTCTTTCTTTCTCTCTTTCTTTCTTTCTTTCTTTCTTTCTTTCTTTCTTTCTTTCTTTCTTTCTTCCTTCCTTCCTTCCTTCCTTCCTTCCTTCCTTCCTTCCTTCCTTCCTTTCTTTCTTTCTTTCTTTCTTTCTTCCTTCCTTCCTTCCTTCCTTCCTTCCTTCCTTTCTTTCTCTCTCTCTCTGAAATTTTACCCAACTTTATCAAGTAGCTGGATGTCTTGATTCAAAATCAGTCCCATGAGATTCTTTTCTTTTTTTTAATCCTCACCCAAGGATAATTTTCCCATTGATTTCTAGAGAGAGTGGAAGGGAGGGAGGAGGAAGGGAGAGAAAGAGATGCATCAATTGGTTGCCTCAAGCCCCTCGTGCTGGGGAACTTGCAACCGAGGTACGTGCACTTGACGGGAATCGAACCTGGGACCCTTCAGTCCGCAGGCTAACTCTCTAACCACTGAGCAACCAGCCAGGGCCTGTGAGATTCTTTAAAAAAAAAAATCCATAGCACAAATTTTAAAAATAAAGCTGCTTTTAACAACTTTAAAATGCAAATTTTTCTATTTTTATGATGTTTGCATTTTGTTTCTGCATACAGAGGGAGAGAATAGACTTTCAGTCAAAATCTGTGAAACAAAGATGGTCACTATATTATGATAAAGGGGTCAATGCATAGAGAAACTATAACAACTGTAAATATACACTGAGTGGCCAGATTATTATGATTTCTGAATGCATAATAATAATCTGGCCACTCAGTATATATATTAGAGGCCCGGTGCATGAATTCGTGCCTGGGTGGGTCCAACCAGCCTGGCCAGGGGGAGGGGACATGGGCGGTTGGCCTGCCTGCCTGCTGGTCTAACTCCTGGTCAAGGGGACAATTTGAATATTAGCCTTTTATTATATAGGATATACACTGAGTGGCCAGATTATTATGCGTTCAGAGATCATAATAATCTAGCCACTAAGTGTATATGAACCCAATATTGGAGCACCTAAGTATATAAAGTAAATATTAACAAAACTGAAAGGGAGAAATAAGCAGCAATACAATTATAGTACAGGACTTCAATATTCCACCTTCAACAATGAATAGATCATCCAGCCAGAAAATCAATAAGGAAACAGTGGACTTGAATAACACTATAGAACAAATGAACCTGACACACATATACAGAACATTCCATCCAAAAGCAGCAGAATAGACATTCTTTTCAATGCATCTGGAGCATTCTCCAGGATAGATAATATGTTAGACCACAAAACAAATAAACAAATTTAAGAAGCTTGAAATCATATCAAGTATCTTCTCTGTCCACAATGGGGTGGAATTAGAAATCCACAATAATGCCAAAACCGGTTTGGCTCAGTGGATAGAGCGTCGGCCTGCGGACTGAAAGGTCCCGGGTTCGATTCCGGTCAAGGGCATGTACCTTGGTTGCGGGCACATCCTCAGTGGGAGGTGTGCAGGAGGCAGCTGATCGATGTTTCTCTCTCATCGATGTTTCTAGCTCTCTATCCATCTCCCTTCCTCTCTGTGAAATATCAATAAAATATATTTTTTAAAAAAAAGAAATCCACAATAAGAGAAAATTTTATAAATATGTAGAAACTAAACCGTAGGCTCCTGAACAACCAATGAGTCAAAGAACAAAATCAAGAGAGAACTCAAAGAGTATCTCTAGACAAATAAAATGGAAACACACACACCAAGACTTATGTGATGCAGTAAAAACAGTTCTAAGAGGAAAGTTGACAGTGATAAGCATTAAGAAAAAAAAAGATCTCAAACAAATAACCTGAAAAAAAGGAAAGTTGCAAGACCAAAGTTAGCAGGAGGAAAAAAGTAGAGTAGAAATAAATGAGACTAAAAAGACAATAGAAAAGATCAACATTTTCTCATTTCAAATAAAATATTTCATTTCAAATATTTTTATCTTTGAAAGATAAAATTGATAAACATTTTGCTAGACTAACCAAGACAAAATGAGAAAGGACTTGAATAAATAAAATTATAACTATAATGGGAGACATTATAACTGATGCTACAGAAATACAAAGAATTATAAGAGATGGTATGAACAACTACATGCCAACAAATTGTATAATCTAGAAAAAAATGAATAAATTCCTAGAAACAATCAAACTACGAAGACCGAATCATAAAGAAATAGAAAATACGAATGAATGAATGAATAACAAGAAGATTGAAGCAGTACTACTGCTACTACTAATAATAAAAACTCCCAATAAAGAAAAGCCCAGTGCAAAAAGGCATAATGGGGAAATTCTACCAAATATTAAAAGAAGAATTAACATGAATCTGTGTGAAATTATTCCAAAAAATTGAAGAGGAGGTAACACTTCCAAACTCATTTTACACGGTTAGCATTACCCTCACACCAAAGCCAGATAAGGACACTATAAGAAAAGAAAATTACAGGCTTATCTCCTTGAACATAAATGCAAAGACTAACAAATACTGGTAAACCAAATTCAACAGTACATTAAAAGGATCACACGCTATGACAAAATGAAATTTTTCCCTGGGATACAAATAAACATTGCATTAACAGAATGAAGGATAAGAATTATATGATCTTCTCGATCTATCTATCTATATATAAAAGGCTAAGTAACCTACCATCTGTCCGTCCAACCGTCGGACCGACCGGTACATTTGATGTGCACGGGCAATTTAAAAATAAACGTTGACTCGTGCGTGCGCGATACATATAAAGCTCTCATTGGTGCCAATCGCACGCATGTGTTTCTCAAAGCTCAAGTATTAACAGGATCTGTGGAAGGAGAGGTTGTTCTGATTCCAAGAATTGATTTTTCCCTGACACTGGCCTCCCATTTAAATTAATTCAATGACAGTTTCCCGTGATGCCAGCATTTGAGATGACTATTAATAAATCACAAGGACAAACTCTAGACAGAGTAGGAATATCCCTACCTGAACCCATTTTTGGACATGGTCAGTTATATGTTGCTTTCTCTCAAGTTCGAAGAGCGTGTGAGATTAAAGTTAAAGTTGTAAATACTTCATGACAAGGGAAATTAGTCAAGCACTCTAAAAGTGTTTTTACTCTTAGTTTGGTATACAGGGAGATATTAGAATAAGTTTAATCAATTTATCAGTCATTTTTTATCAATGTTTTTATATCATGTTTTTGTTTATATTTCATGTCTTTGTTGTTGTTATATCATGTTATTGTTTATTAGTCAATTTATATATTATTTTCATATATATTTTATCTCTGACACTTCTATTATAAAGGGCAAATAGCAATATTAAAATCTTTCTTCTAATTAATTTCCTTTCAATGTGCATGAATCCGTGCACCAGGCCACTAGTTATTTATAATAGCCAAGATATGGAAGCAACCTAAGTGTCCATCAATAGATGAATAAAGAAGAAGTGGTACATATATACAATAGAATATAACTTAGCCTTAAAAAAAAAGAATGAAACCTGCCATCTGCAAGAACATGGATGTATCTAGAGGGTACTGTGCTGAGTGAAATAAGTCAGACAGAGAAAGACAATTGCTGTATGATTTCACTCATATGTGGAATCTGAAAAAAATAACACCAAAATAAATGAACAAACAAAATAGAATCAAACTCATAGATACAGAGAACATTGCCAAATGCGAGGGGGATGGATGAAAAAGGGGAAAGGATTAAGAAGTACAAATTGGGCCCTGGCCAGTGTTGCTAAGTGGTTAAAGTATTGCCTCCCCTCCCCCCACATTAAAGGATCACAAGTTCAATTTCCTGGGTTACAGATTTGTTCACCGACTCCTGTCTGGGGGTGGGGTGTGCCGGAGACAACCAATTGCTGTTTCACATCAATGTTTCTTTCTCTCCCCATCTCCCACTCTCCCTCCCACTCTTTCTAAAAACAATGGAAAAATATCCTTGGATGAGGATTTTAAAATAAATAAATAAATAAATAAATAAATAAATAAATAAATAAGGTACAAATTGGACTCTGGACATGTGGTTCACTTGTTTGGAACATTATCCCGTACACCAAAAGGTTGTGAGTTCAATTCCTGGCCAGGGTACATACCTAGGTTGTGGTTTGATCCCCAGTCAGGGTGCCTACGAAAGGCAAAGGATTATCTACCTTCTCTCTCACATCGATGTTTCTCTCTCTCTCTCCCTTTCTCTCTCTCTATAGATTAAAAAAAGGTACAAATTGGTATTACAAAATAGTCATGGGGATGTAGAGTATATCATAGGGAATATAATTAATAATATTGTAATAATTATGCATGGTAGCCGGTTTGGCTCAGTGGATAGAGTGTCAGCCTGCAGACTGAAGGGTCCTGGGTTCGGTTCCAGTCAAGGGCCCGTACCTTTATTGCAGGCTCGATCCCTGGCCCTGGTTGGAGCTCATGTGGGAAGCAGTCAATGTGTCTCTCTCACATTGATGTTTCTCTCTTTGTGTCTCTTCCCCTCCCTTCTGCTCTCTCTAAAAATCAATGGAAAAATAATTGCCTTTGTTGTTGTTGTTCATTTCTTTGTACTTACCCAGATTTTCCAATTCTCCACAAGGTCAATTCCATTAGAAAATATCACTTCCTTTTTTCTTCTTCTCTGCTGCATCCCTCCTTGAGATCCCCATTTCTCTTCTCTCTAGAATGTCCCTTTAGATGTCATCCTTGGAATTTTATTTGTCTTTCTCCTAGTCTAAACTTTCTGTTATTGGAGAGAGAAAGAGAGAGAGAAATTGATTTGTTGTTTATGCATTCATCGTTGTTTCTTAAATGTGTCCTCACTGGAGATTGAACCCACAAGCTTGGTGTATTGGGACAATACTCTAAACAACTGAGCTACCTGGCCAGGGCCCTTTCTCCTGGTTTAAATTCCCTATGTCCTTGGCTTCCTCTTTCTTCATTTACATCTTGTTTTGCTGGAGCACATCATTCAACAGTTTCATCAGATTGAAAAGAGTGCAATGGCAGAGGGCATGATGAGGACAATGTCAGCATTCCTGTCCCCTTTGTCCGTGTTCCAATGAGGACTGATTGCCCTCAATGCTTGTGGCACAGCTGTCATTCCAGAATCTCCCTTTATCAGCATCCTGGAGATTCCCTTCCCTTCTTTTCTGTGTTCGATCTGTTTTCTACAGCCACATTTTCTGCTTTCTTGGTTTATTCCTTCTTTAGGAAGAGAACATCTTTCCTCAAGTGGCTTCCCAAGAATGGTGCATGGGAGGTAAATTTTTTGATACCTCCCATGTCTTTTATATATATATATATATATATATATATATATATATATATATATATATTTTTTATTGATTTTTTACAGAGAGGAAGGGAGAGGGATAGAGAGTTAGAAACATCAATGAGAGAGAAACATCGATCAGCTGCCTCCTGCACATCCCCTACTGGGGATGTGCCCGCAACCAAGGTACATGCCCTTGACCGGAATCGAACCTGGGACTCTTCAGTCCCCAGGCCGACGCTCTATCCACTGAGCCAAACCGGTTTTGGCGATACCTCCTATGTCTTAAAAGTCTTTATTTCACTCTACACTTGACTGAGAGTGTGGTGCTTACAGGATTGCTTCTTACTGACCAGCATCTTTCCCTCCTCTTCCTTTCTGTAAACAAAGTCTGTCCTGTGGCCACATGGTGGCCATGTGACCAACCTGGGTTAGTCATAGGGCCAGGAGTCAAGTTGGGCCAGTTAATGTCCTTCCCTGAGATTGTTCTTTCTGAAGGAACAATCTTACTACAGACAGGCAGAGGAGCTCTGTCCCCCTTAGCTGGCATTCCTTAAAGAAGGGACTCCAGCGGCAGCTACGTTCCCGGCTCCTCCAAGCTCCAGGAGTAATTTTGGGGGTTATGGAATGCAGTCACCACCAGAGAGAGGCAGAGCGTCCTGAGGGTGAGAAGGGAGGCTGTCAGAACCACCCTGGGTCCTGCAGCTCTTTCTTCAACTGGGGAATCACAGGACAGTCCCACAAACTGGGTCCCACCAACTAGGACCAAAGGTCCCATGAACACCCGTTGTGCTTCATGAGTCTAAGTTCCTGTCACCTGCTTTTGGAAGAAACCCACAGGACTGCAGAACCACTCCTAGCCCGTCATTGCTGAACATCCCGCCACTTTTCTTTTGGATTGCTGCTGTTCCTTAGAAATTTAATTTCTTTTCATAGTTTTTATACTTTTACAAATCTTCATGCCTGTCTTTTTAAAATTTGCTCTTATAACATGAGCATTTTCCATATTTACCCAATCTTCATGGAAATGTCATTTTTATACATTCTTTTCAGAGGGGGTTTTTATTTATCATCACCCAACTAGTGTTTTATTCCTTTATTTGTTTCGTGTTTGTATGTTTGTTTTGCAAATGTAAGGAACCTGGGCCCTAACATCTTTGGCCATAATCCTTTTTCTACATTATTCCTCTTAGGCTAGACTTCTAGCAGTGAAGTCATTGCGTCAAAGGAAATAAATATTTTTAAAAGCTGAAGCCACAGACTGGCAAACTGATTTACAAAAGGGCTGTGCCAGTCACATGCCCACCAGCTGGCCCATTTCCCAACAGCCTTGCCTAATAGCATTCCTCCAGTGCTATGCTCACTCTATAGAGAACTGGCAAGTCTTTGCCATGGTTTTGATTTGCATTCATTTAAATACTGAGGCTGAACATTTCTCAGTAAGTCTATTAACCAAATTGGTTTCCTCTTTGGTAACATGTCTGCATGCTTCGTTCATTTCACCTTTAGGGTCTCAGTGTTTTTCTTATCAATTTCTTGAGAACTCTGCTACATTTCCTGTAAATATTTTTCCTATGATTTGCCTTTATATCTTGTAACCAATTTTCCTTCCTCTTCCAGAGTTGGTCAATGTCCACTTCTATTTTATTTTTATAAGGGATTAACTTCTTTAAAACATATTTAAGTTCTTGAATCCCTCTGCCTGGCCTCCTGCCCACACTGCACTCCTGCCCGGTTCCTGGCTCAGCCTTGAGGCTGCAGACAGAAAGCCCAGTGGTGTTGGGTTAAATCTGGGCTGCTGCTTCCTAGTCACTGGACTATCGGGGTCCTCTGAGTCCAACTTTCTCTGGCATCCTCACTTTCTGACCACATCTTAACTTTTGTTGCTTGTGTGATTTTAAGGCAGAGTTGTCCTTAGAAGAATTGGCTTTAAAGGGCGCGGGGGGGGGGGGGGGGGGAGGAGGGAGGGAGAGGGGGAGCGCAGAGAAAACTGAGAAAGGTGCCTGAGAGGAAGCAGTTGGGAAGAATCTGAACCTCTGAGATGGGGTCAGGTGCCTGGAGAAATGTGGTCCTGGACGTTTTGAAACACTTCCCACAGTTTGTGATTAGACATTTTCTCCCCCACACCTTAAGCTAAGGACTGTTTGGCTCACCTTGCTGTTCCCCATTACTGGAACAGTGTCGGACATCAAATGTGCTAAAAAAATATTTCTGGAAGGAACAAATGGAACGAATGAGTCTGGAATCCTTCCTCCCACACCCTGCGCTCCCTCATTCCCTGCAGCTCCCACAGGGAGCCCAGCTCGTCCAAACAGCCCACCTACGAACTCCAGGGACATTGCGGGTGGGGTGCGGAGGAGGAGCAGGGGAGGCAGGGAGAGAGAGAAGGCGGGCCGGCACCTGCGTGACAGTCCCTAATTGAGGGTGCCTCGTCGAAGGGGTGGAGTGAGAGGCGAAAGAGATTGCCCCGCCCACGCACCCTGCCCAGCCAGCCCGCAATGTCACTGGCGTCCACTAGAGGACTGAGCTGCGCTGACCAGGAGCTCCCGCCAAGGCCAAGGTTGAAGCGGGGGTGGGGGAGGCCCCCCACTACTCCTGCGGCGCACCACAGCACACCCAATCCACACATATCCATTGCGCAGGCAGGGAAACTAAGGCAGTGCTCTGCCTGGCGACCAGCGCACCCCACCACAGGCCTAGCGGGGAGCACCGGACCCTGCCCAGGGCTTCGCCCCCACCCTGACCCCGCGGCCCAGGCGGGGACTGGCCACCCCAGCTCCGACCCCGGCTCTGACATCAGCCCCATGTGCCAAAAAACTTCCTCCTCAAACTGCTTCCTCCCTTCGGCCACACGTCCTGGAGCCCGGCTGGCCGCCGGCCGCACCCAAGGGAGGGACGCAGGGGAAGGTCATCCCGCTGGCCCGGCCTTCCCAGAACCAGCTTCCGCCCCGCCCGCCAGAACCCGCGGGTTCCAGGAAGCCTCCTCCCCCACCCGGTCCCCGGTCGGTCGGGAGAGGAGGGTGCAGCCCTGCGAATGCGAGCTGGGGCCACCCTGGGATGTGTTTGGAACAACATGTTTGGGTGGGCGCTTCTGGGACCCAGTTTCCTGGGGAAGAGGGGAGCCCGTGAGAGGCACTGGGGTCAGGTGGGGACACCCCAACCACGTCTGGACTCCTTCCCCCGCTGTTCTTCGTTGCAAAAGTACAGGTGACCTGGACTTCTCCCTCCCAACCCCCTCCCCCACCCCCACCCCCACCCCTGTCCCCACCACACACACATTAATGTAAGCCCCAGCCTGGACTCTGGCTCACTGATGCCTGGTACATAGTAGGTGCTCAATAAATATGAATGAATGAACAAATGGATGAATGAAATAGGGAAATTCTCCTGGGTGGATTGCAGTCAACTTGCCTATGTGAGAACTGTGGTCAGTTGCGGGGTGTTTGTGGTCAGTTCAGGGTGGCAGGCAGAAAACCCAGGCCACAGGTGCCCAAATGGGACAGCTGCACCCTTACTCCAAGACTCTAAGGTGTTAGGGTGAGGGGTTTGGTCTTTTGGGATTCAGGGGGTTCAGGGCCAGGTCATGGAGGAGTTGGGGTTCTGGAGTGCCTCCTTCCTTCCAATAGGAGCTGGGCAGGCTGGGCCAACAGGTTGGGTGGCATAGCCAAGCTGACACTCACCTTCAGCATAAAACCCCACTTCATGGAGGCCAGTACCTCACACTAGTGCTCTCAGAGATCCCGTCACTGCTGTCCCCCATCCGGCGCCCCAGCCAGGCCTGAGATCATGAGGCAACCACCAGCTGTGGCCCTGCTCCTGCTGCTGCTGCTTCAGTTTGGTGAGTCCTAGGTGTTGCAGGAAGTCTTTCCTCCCTTCCCAGAGGGGCCTCCTCTGCCCTGCTTGGAGCTCTAGCTAAGCCCTACTCCCTGGCCAGGCCTGGGGCTGCAGCACATGGCCCCCTTCCCTGCTCTAATGGGGGGCCTCCCAGGCAGGTGGGAAAATCTAGATGTCCCACCTGGGGAAGTGAAGAGGGGAAGGTAGGATGCGGGGAGGGGGGGGTAGGCACAGGCCCAAGAGGCAGCGACATAGGCAGGGCCTTTGCTCTCCTCCCCCCACTTGTGTCCTGCACTCACTGGCCAAGCTCTGGGCTTGTTGCCTTTGCTTCTTCTCATCTGGCCTCTCCCTATCCTACAGATGAAGACACAGGCTGCATGAATACAGGACCTGAACTCAGGGCCCCTGGGTTCCAAATCCCTGAATGGCCATCAGCTGGGCCCCCAGAGGGCGGAGCTACCGCCTGAGCCTGGGAGCCCCAGGAAGCTGGTGGGGATTAACTGGGGATCCAGGGATGCAGGCTCCTACTCCCACTAGAGAGAAAGGGTATGGGGAGAAGCAAGCCTTGCATCCCTGTCCTGTCTTCCAATTCTGGGCTAGGGTCAGCAGGTGCCAGCCAGGGAACCCCAACTGCCAGGCCCTTCCTGGTGGGGCAGGCTACTCTCTACAAGGGAAATCTTCCCACATTCCTGCACTAACCTGGCCAGTCCAGCCACCACCTCACTTCCCTGTCCTCACATTACCTCCCCGGGCCAGGCTGGGTCATACTAAGCTGCAACTTGGCCATGGCTTCAGGCTTCCCACCAGGGTGGCACTTGGGTATGGAGGGCCAGCCTCTCTTGGCCCCCCAGGCCTCCACTTCTGGCCTCCTGGCATAAGAATAACAATATCCTTTGAGGGAGCCCAACTCAGTCAGGCGTCAGGCAGTGTTAACACAGTGATGGCTCCTGACAGGTTGAGTAATCAAGGTCAATGCCAGTAGAAACAGAGGCCTGCATTTGACTCACAAACAGCTGTGACCAGAGACCTGACTTCATCAACACCCTCCTAACCCCCACCTCTAGCTCTTTCTCCTGGAGCTGCTATCCCCACCAGCCAAGCCCCCACCAGCTGCAGGAGCATGGGGGCCCTGGACCCAGGCAAGGGGCCTGACCCCATGGCCAGCTCACCCAGCCCCTGACAGGACACCCACCCTGCAGAGCCCAGGTCTCCACCCCTTCCTGGTCAGCCCAGCCCCCATAGCCACTCTCCTTCTGTCCCTCTATATTCCCTGGGCTCAAGCCCCTGGATGTGGGCCTTCAAGGAGCTCCTGGGCTAATAGGTGAGGTGAGCAATTCTACCTCCAGGGTGAGCAAGGTGGGCAGAGCTCTGTGAGGCCTGGAGGGAAGACTGAGCGTTCAGGAGAGGGAGCCAGGCTTCCCACATGCTAGTGCAAGCAAAAGAGCTGCCCAGAGAAGGTGGCATTGCTTTTATGCCTCAATCTGGAGTAGGACCTGTAGGATTTGAACCTATAGAGACCAGAAGTAAAGGGCCTCCAGGAAGAGATGTGTTGTGAGCAAACCTTCAGAAGCCAGAGGACTCGGTGGGAATGAGAAGCAGAGTTGCATTAGGTTGGGGTGAAGCAGATATGCTAGGGGGAGGGTCTCTCTCTCTCTCTCTCTCTCTCTCTCTAGCTCGAGGCAGGTATTTCCAGATTGTTGCTGGCACTGGATGAGACTATCGCCCGGCTGGTGTCTCAAGGCTGGGGTTGACGTTCCTGTAAAGGCCTAGCAGCAGGCCCTGTGTCTGTGTCCAGAGATGTGAGGGGCAATGGATCCTGGGGAGATGGGTCCCAAGAACAGCTCTACCTCATTCCTCTGTCCCCTCACTCCCCCATCTTAGGGTGCCATGGCCAGCAGAGGGTCTTGGGCTCCAACTGCAGAGCATGCTAAAATGCCTGAGTGAAGGGTCAGCTCTTGGGAATCTGGAATCTTGGGAAGACTAACCCACAATGACCGCTGACTGGCTTTTCTCTATTCCCCTGAGACTAGAGAGACCTGTGGGCTGGGCTGTAGCCTTGGGATTGAAGTTAGATTGGAAACATGCTCCTTGGAACAGACTGTGAGAACGTCCAGACCTCTGAAATGCAAAGGCTACTCTCAGGGACTCTTCCTTTATCCCAGCTCAAAGCTGTCCAAGGTGGGAAATGCAGACCCCACAGCATCAGGACTTAAGGCTGGATCCTCCCTAGAGCTTCCAGACAAGGATGTGTGTGGGGTGTGGAGGAAGAGACCTCTTCAGGGACTAGAGGAGCCAACCTGCCCTAAGCAGGAGAGCCAAACCATGACATGGCCTCCTCATTGGAATCTTCTGATTAGCTCCATGTATGGCAAGGAGTCTATCTGCCCTTGCAGATAAGCTCTGGCCCATAGGCCTGGGCCTGCAGACCTTGAAGTGAGGGCCTGTGGGGAAAGTTGAAGGCCCCTAGCCTCTCCTGCTGGGTCCCTTTGTGGACTGTCCTGAGTCCTCAGGGGGCTGGGTATGGAGCAAAGGAGGGTCACACTGACCAGCAGTGAGGAAAGGAGGAGCAGAAACTGTTCTGGCAAAGTTGGCTGATGACCCCCCCTTTTCTCCCTTTCAGGGACTCAGATGACCAAAGCATTGAACGGTAAGCAGCAAGACCTTTGGGTGGGGGGACAGGAGTAGGCTTGATAGCGGCAAGACTGGCCAGAGGCTCTCACACTCACCCGGAAGGAGACCCAGAATAAATGGGAAGAGCAGGGCACGGGGAATCCCAAAGTAAGGAAAAGTTGTGGCTCAATGGAATTGGAGCCCAGACAGGACGAAGGTCTGTACATTGCAGATCGCACAAGAGGGCCATTGAGGCATGAAGCATGGAAATGGGGCAGGAAAAAGTGACAGGAAAGAAGCAAATGATAGAATCTGAAGATCATTCTGCTGTAACAATAACAGACTCCCTTGGGGTCACCCACCCTGGGTGAGACCCTCCCAACATACACTGTGTTTTCAGGAGCCACTGTTTGTCAGGTCCTGGGATCAGATCTCTATATGTGTTACCTCAACCCTCCTCATGGTGTCACCATTTCATGAGTGAGGTGTTTGAGGCCCATGGGGGTGGGGTCCTTTCCCTCTGACTTGCCCAAGGTCCCCGAGCAGGTCAGGGACAGGGAGGCCCCAGGATTGAGCAGAAAGTGGAAGCTGGAATGTGGGTTTGGGGTAGGTAATCAGCTGATGGAACCAACCCCCAAGTGAGTGCTGCCCTGGTTGTGTTCCCCTAGTCTGCGGGCGCCCGAGGATGTTGAACCGGATGGTGGGTGGGCAGGATGCCTTGGAGGGCGAGTGGCCATGGCAGGTCAGCATCCAGCGAAATGAAAGCCACTTCTGTGGAGGCAGCCTCATCACAGATCGGTGGGTCCTCACCGCGGCGCACTGCTTCTCCAAGTAAGTCCCCCCCGCCACACACACACACACACATTCTCCCTCACTACCGACTGCCTATGTCCACTCTGCCTCTCTCCACACCAGGGGCACCGCTGACAGAGCCCCAAGCTCCGCCATGTTTCAGCACCTTGGACAGTGCCTACTGCCCGTCCAGCACTGACCCACCTTTCTGGCCAGTCCCCACTTTGAGACTAACTTCCAGGTTCAATTTCTGCTTCCCAGCCTTTGCTCCCTGCAGCCCAGTTGGAAGGTCCACTGCTGGTCTCACTAGTGATGTGCTTGGCCAGAACTGGGGCCCTGTCCCTACAAGTGCTGGCGGGCTCCTCCATGACCTGGACCTGATCCCCGCCTCACACACCTCAGATCCCTTTCCCAGCTGTGACTCTAGTTACAGATGAGCCCAAGGACTGGAGTAGATTGTCTCTTCCTCCTCCTCACCCTGTCTAAGATCACCCATGTCATTCCTGACCAAAGGGCCAGGCTACACATCCCTGCTATTACACTGTGAATCACCTGGTCCCTGACCTTCAGGGTTTCCCAAGCACCTTAGCTCTTGCCTCATCACAGCTCTGCATTTTAAATTCAGCAATGCAGGTTCAGAGGGAGTAGCTCACTTGCCCAAGGCTCACGGGAAGGGCTGGGCCAAACCCCCAGTTGGCTGGCCCCCAGCTACTCCCTTGCGGACAGTCAACTCCTTCACCCCTCACAGCAAGCCTTTTACTGTCCCCTTTTCACAGCCAAGGAAACTGAGTCACAGAGAACTTGATAGGTGAATTGCTCAACGTCACCCAGCTGGCCAGGGGTGGACCTGGGAATTAAAATCAGAATTTAAAGCTGCTTTAGCTTATACATCTTTAACCACCTCACCCGGATGTGTGTCCCCCTGGAGATTACTTTTTTGTGCAGAGATGTCAGGCACTGGACCTGGATACCAGGAGGAAGGTGTCTGGCAGCAGGAACAAATGAACTACTCCCTTTCCCTCCTCCATTGAACCTGCAGCAATTCCCCCTTTGAAACCTCAGAGGGGCTGCCTCACACCAGCTCTCTGCTCTTTCTCACCAGCACCTCTGAAACATCCTTCTACCGGGTCCTGCTGGGGGCGCGGCAGTTGGTGAAGCCAGGACCACATGCCACGTATTCACGCGTGAAGCGGGTGGAAAGCAACCCCCTATACCAGGGGATGGCCTCCAGTGCCGATGTGGCCCTGGTGGAGTTGGAGGCACCTGTTACCTTCACCAATTATATCCTACCCGTGTGCATGCCTGACCCCTCTATCATCTTTGAGACGGGCATGGAATGCTGGGCCACCGGCTGGGGCAGCCCCAGTGAGCAAGGTAATGCGGCAGGTTCAGGAAAGAATGGGGGACATGCCATAGAGAAGGTCCCAGGCAGGTTAGGGCCACTCTGAACCAACAATCTTTTTCTGTTGATATTGGTACACATGATCTCTACTCAAATGGGAGAAGTTGGTATGGGAAAGGGGCAGCAGATGCAGGAGGAGCCATGGGAAAGTGGAGAGACGACAGAAAGAACCCAGCCTGGTGCATGAATAAGGGAAGAAGAATTCTGTTTCACAAAGCCCTAAGCGAGAAGAGGTCTAAACCCAAGCACAAAATAGGGAGGGACGGAGCTGTGCTTCTCAAGGACTGTCCGCTGAGTTGAGGCTGTTTGCCCCTCCCCAGACCGCTTGCCTAACCCTCGAATCCTCCAGAAACTCGCTGTGCCCATCATTGACACGCCCAAGTGTAACCTACTCTACAGCAAAGATGCTGAGTCTGGCTTTCAGCTGAAAACCATCAAGGACGACATGCTGTGTGCTGGCTTCGCTGAGGGCAAGAAGGACGCCTGCAAGGTAGGAGCTGAAATAGGCTGTAATGGAGGCTGAGCCCTACGCCAAGGTCAAGGTGAGAGCCAGCCCAGCCCGATGAGGCCCACTATGTGGGTCCATGGTCCAGACCACAGCTGTGTGGTCAGCCGAGAAAAACAGATTCCTGAACCCCACCCAGAGGTGTCAGTAGGTCTGCAGTGGGACTCAGGAAAATACAATTTCAACATACCGCTCTGAGCAGGTGGACTGGAGATGCTAGAGAAATGGGCAACCCAGGCCAAAAAAGGGCCAGCCATTGGGGTAAGGGGAGCTGGGCAGGGACATTCCTAGGGTGGGGAGGTGAGGGACAATGGGAGGAAAACAGGTGTGTGTGCTTGTGTACCTGTTGGCTCTCAGGCCCATATGGTTTTTGATGGTACCTCTGCTTTCCCTGCAGGGTGACTCAGGGGGCCCTCTGGTGTGCCTTGTGGGCCAGTTGTGGTTACAGGCTGGAGTGATCAGCTGGGGCGAGGGCTGTGCCCGCCGGAACCGCCCAGGTGTCTACATCCGGGTTACCTCCCATTATAACTGGATCCATCGGATCATCCCAGAACTGCAGTTTCAGCAGGCCAGGTCGGGCAGCCAGAAGCGGGGGCCCCGGGTCCAGCAGCCCCGCATTCAAAACTTTGCACCCTGCTTGGCGGCCCACACTGCCCTCCTGGTCCTCATGGCCCTACTCACCTGCTTCTGAGTCCTGCTCAGGCAGGTAGGCGAGTGTAAGCCCCGGAGCCCACATGTACATTTGTAAATAGCTGTTTCTCTCTTCTTTCAAATGCCAGTTATTTTTATTTATGTTCACCCTCCAATAAAAACCTAACCTCAGTACCAGCTGCCAGTTATGGGCTCTTAGATCAAGAGGGGAGTGGAGTGGAGAGGTACCTGATGGGGAGGTGTACTGAGGAGTGTGAGTTGTGGGCAACACTGGGTGGGGTGTGTGGAGGGCAAGGCTCCCAGTGAGAAAGGAGCTGCAGCAGGCACACTGGAGGCTGGATCACTGGAGTCCAGATCCTCAGTGTCCCGTGACACCTGCTCCCAAGATCCCCTCACAGGCAGCTTCCCTGCTCCCACCCCTGCCTGCCTCATTGTCCTTGCCAACAGCCACCCTCATCATAAGTGCTGCCGCAGGGCACCCTGGGCTAAACACTAGGGGCAGCAACCAAACCAGCAGAAAGAATGGGGGCCTGGCAGAGGGACCTGAAGAAAGAGGGCTTTGTGAGGCATGGGGGACTCACAGCCCCGACTTTCTATTTCTGAATCACCCCAAGACTTCTTCAAATAACATCAGGGGTGATGCCCCCACAACCATACTTTCCTATCCCAGTGGGGAGTAGGCAGGGGCCCCTCCAGGGGCTCCCTGTTCCCCAGGTTCCCCTTGACCCCCAGCTCCTTTTCCTCCACCTCTCCAGCCTCCACCTCCATCCTGGTGAGTCCAAAGCTGCAAGAGGAGGCTGGATTTGGGGCTCATATCCACTGGGAGACTCAGGGGGCCCTCTGGTGTGCTTTGTGGGCCAGTTGTGGCTACAGGCTGGCGTGATCAGTTGGGGTGAGGGTTGTGCCTGCCAGAAGCGCCCAGGTGTCTACATCCAGGTTACCTCCCATTATAACTGGATCCATCGGATCATCCCGGAACTGCAGTTTCAGCAGGCCAGGTTGGGCGGCCAGAAGACCTGCCCCTCCTTCTCAGTGCACCCTGCTGTAGCTTGTCAATACCAGGAATCCAGCACAAATAGGTCTCTGGAGCTCTGGACCGCAGGGTGCTCAGGCCCTGCCATGATGGCATGTTTACCCATGGGGCAACATTAGGTTCGCAGGCTGGTTCAAACAGGTCCACAGCAGGCCTCTTCTGTGGCCATGGTCAGCTCTCCCCCACATGTAGACTGACTCTCAAAAGGTACCTGGGCTTACCTGCCATGATCAGCAATAATGAACTGGATGAGACTCCTAGGAGGGCCTTGCACACACATATAACCACATACCCATGCACACACTCCCTAGCACACCACATATACACATTCATGCAGACGTGTGCACACCCATGCCTTCACTCACAGATGTTAATATTCATGCACACATACTCACCGGTACTTAACATGCACACACCCATGCACAAAGAAACACCCACACATATGCAAGCCCATGCACACACCTGTGTATACACAGGCAGAGCTTTCCACCTGGTGCCATGAAGAAAGTGGGCCTGGATATTTATGGAATGAATCAGTAAGAACTTAGCAAGCACCTGGTGTGAACTGTGCCTGGGGACAGAGTGGGAACAAATACTTAACTCCTCTCTGTGTTCCACTTTGCTGGGCACATCCCTGCCTGCAGGCAGGACCAGAAGGTGCAACTGGCAGAGGTTCATGGTGGCCCCACTCCCCTGCTGGCTGCTCTGTGACCCTCTGGGGACTGGACTGTCTGCTACACTCCTTCTCTAGACCAGAGATGGACTCTCAGTCCCTCAGGGGCCAGCAGGTACACCAAGGCCCCGGCTATGGGTATCCTGAGGACAGCCGTAGGCAAGTTCTGGATCATCCTGGCTGGGATCAGGGTCTGGCCTGGGTCCCGCAGCCTTGGAAAAAGGCCTGGCTGACCCCCCCCCCCTCCCGGCCCCTGTTCTGGAGGTATTAAAAAGCTTCATGCCAAAAAAATAAAAATAAATAAAGCTTCATGCCGAGAGCCGAGGATGGGAGAAGAGCAGTGTCTGAGCAGCACTCCCAGCTTCCTCTCCTCTCTGCACCTCGCTCTCACGGCCTGCCCACCCTGCCCCCCTGCTGCCTGCTCACCCCCCAGAGCAACTTTCACCATGTCCACCTCAGCGAGTTCCCACTTGAACAAAGGCATCAAGCAGATGTACATGTCCCTGCCTCAGGGTGATAAAGTCCAAGCTATGTATATCTGGATTGATGGTACTGGAGGACTGCGATGCAAGACCCGGACCCTGGACAGTGAGCCCAAGAGTATAGAAGAGTTGCTGAGTGGAATTTTGATGGCTCTAGTACTATGCAGTCTGAAGGCTCCAACATGACATGTATCTCGTTCCTGCTGTCATGCTTCAGGACCCTTTCTGCAAGGACCCCAACAAGCTGGTGTTCTGTGAAATCTTAAAGTACAACTGCAAACCTGTAGTGACCAACTTAAGATATACCTGCAAACGGATAATGGACATGATGAGCAATCAGCATCCCTGGTTTGGAATGGAGCAGGAATATACTCTCATGGGCACAGATGAGCATCCTTTTGGAAGGCCTTCCAATGGCTTCCCTGGACCCCATGGTCCATACTACTGCAGCGTGGGAGCAGACAGAGCCTATGGCAAGGATATTGTGGAGGCTCACTACCAGGCCTGCTTATATGCTGGCATCAAGATCACAGGGACAAATGCCGAGGTCATGCCCGCTCAGTGGGCATTCCAGATAGGACCCTGTGAAGGAATCAACATGGGAGATCATCTCTGGGTGGCCCGTTTCATCTTTCACTGAGTGTATGAAGACTTTGGAGTGATAGTAACCTTTGATCCCAAGCCCATTCCTGGAAACTGGAATGGTGCAGACTGCCACACCAACTTCAGCACCAAGGCCATGCGAGAGGAGACCGGTCTGAAGTACAATGAGGAGTCGATCAAGAGGATCAGCAGGCAGCACCAGTACCACATCCGAGCTATAATCCAAGGGGCGCCAGGACAATGCCCGGCCCCTAACTGGATCCAACGAAACCTCCAACATCAATGACTTCTCTGCCAGCGTCACCAACCGTAGCAACGCCAGCATCCGCATTCCCCGGGCTGTGGGCCAGGAGTATTTTGAAGACCGGTGCCCCTCTGCCCACTGTGACCCCTTCACAGTGACAGAAGCTCTCATCCACACGTTTTCTCAACGGAACTGGTGATGAGCTCTTCCAGTACAAAAACTAAGTGGACTAGACTTGCAGCCATCCAGCTCCTTCTAATTACTTCATCCCGCTCCCACTCTCGCCCCTCAATTGTCGTAACAAATGTAACTCAAAGGGCAGAATATCAAGGTCTTTTTTAATTCCCTGTGCCCAGTTAATATCTCTTGCTTTCTTTGGCCAGGTTAGAGGGGTCAAGTTCTTAGTCTCTACACACACACACACACACACACACACACACACACACACACACACACACACCCTTTTTCCCCCTATCACTGAAGCTTTCTAGTGTGTTAGTTGGGGGGAGAGGGGCAGGGAAACATAACCACTGCTTCACTTAATCAGGTGTTTGTCCAACAGACATAGCTATCTGGACAGTGAGCATAGTATTTGTGAAGGGAGGGGAGGACCTTTTTCTTCTTTGAGGTAACTGAAGGGGGTAGGAGTGCTGGGCTTGCTCTGTGGTTAGGTTAGATATTCCCTTTTGTGGGGAAGTTCCATTTCTTAAAAGGTTATAACCAGCTTTTTTATTTTTTAATTCATTTCAGAGAGGAAGGGAGAGGGAGAGAGATAGAAACATCAATAAGAATCATTGATCGGCTGCCTCCTGCAGGCCCCCTACTGGGGATGGAGCCCGCAACCTGGGCATGTGCCCTTGACTGGAATCGAACCTGGAATCCTTCAGTCCACAGGCCGACACTCTATCCACTGAGCCAAACCGGCCAGGGCATAACCAGCTTTCTAATTAAAGTGAGAATTAGGAAAGGTGGGGGGCAGCAGGCAGGAATATGCCCTCTTACCTGCCAACTATGACCCGTTTGCAGTGATCTGCTTCCCTGACCTGGAGCTAAGTGCCCTCACTGGAAGGCAAGCTCAGCATAAAGGGACAGGATGGGTAGCCCTACCTCCAAAGAAAATGTTCTCATTGCTTGGTCCTCCATTTATAACACAAATCAGAGTAGTGTTTTTATATTTAAATGCAAAAATAAAAAAATTACATATATGGGTATGCAGATATGTGTGCTTTTTCTAAAGGAGAAAACCCGCTCTGATCACTGGAAGCCACATTTGAGGCAAGTAGTCGGTTAGAAATAAGGCACTCTTTTGGGGGGGGGGGGGCGGTGAGGGGGGCGGTGCTTTAGAAGTTGGCTGTTAGGGGCTGTTAAACCCTCACTACCATTTAAGGGTTTCTCTGTGCCCTGCCTGCCCTTCTGGACACGGTTGGCTAACAGGAGTCAATAGCAGCAGTCACTCGAGCCCCATGACTTTGGTTTATAGACACATGTATGCACAAGGGGTTTAGAAATATGAGTTGGCTGGTCAACTTGAGCCTGTATGTTACTGACAAGGGGGTATTGGGTTATTTTCTGGGGGACTAGCATGTCACTAAAACAGGCCTTTTGATCTATTAAAAAAATTTTAAGCAAAAGCAATTTAGATTTTAATCATATTTGTAAGGATTTGAAATCTTTGTTTTACAGAATTGCTTGTTTGCTTCCACGGTCTCCTTCCTGTCTGCTCTTAGAGGGGAGGAGGACAGGACTGGGGTTAAACACTTGTAATTTTGTATCCTGGTGTCTGTTCTGAGTGTGAAATATTCATTTTTGCTCATTAAGATTCTGAGGAGTTATTTTTTCTTTTATAATAAAAAAACAAACCCCACCTTCAAAAAAAAAAAAAACAAAAAAAACTTCATGCCTAACTTGCGTGGCTCAGTGGTTGAGCATTGACCTATGAAACAAGAGGTCACGGTTCGATTCCCGATCACGGCACATTCGGGCTCAATCCCCAGCAGGAGGTGTGCAGGAGGCAGCCGATCACTGATTCTCTCTCATCACTGATGTTTCTCTCTCTCTCCCATCATCTCTGAAATCAATAAAAACATATTTAAAAAAAAAAAAAAAGAAGGCTTCAGGCCCTGTGATTAGAGATTAGGTGGTCTCTGGAGGAAAGCTCCTCTGCAGCCTCTGTGGGGAGGCCAGAATGAAGCCTTACTGCCTGGAGATGGGTGAAGACCAGGCTCCTCTCAGAGGACTTGCCACCCTATCTCTGCCTCCTCCAGCCTGCTGTCCCAGCTTTCTTCCCCCATTAACACCCCCTCCCGATCTACTACAGGGCAGGGGTCTGGTCAGGTTCTGTGGGGCCAATTGGGAGGAGGGGCACAGGTGGCAGGACACCCTAGCCTCCAGTGACACCACACCCAGTTGGGCTGGGAGGGAGAGTCTGGAGTCCCGGGTGGGGTCCCTGATGCAGCCAAAGTGGTGGCCAGCATATGACCTAGGGCACAGTTCCCCCATCCCTGGTCTCCCCCAACACTGTCCCCGCCCAGACCCAGAGCAGATGCTCAACCAGACGGCTGTGCAGAGGAAGGGCAAATACTCTTGGAGAGACCAGGATATTAAAAGGGAAAGCAGATTTATTTCATGCCTTTCACAGTTCACGGCACACTTAGTGTTGTGAACGGAGGTTAAGGAGAGACATGCCCCCATCTGTCATCAGTCCCCTTTCCCACCCTTGGCAGGGATGTGGCTCTGACACAACTTTCCACACTGTCTCCAAGCAGTACGTCAAGAGTCATCTGCCAGGGGGTGTGTGGCAGTACCAGGTCTAGGTCAGTAGCAGGAAGAACACTTTGGAGAACCGGAGACTGTCTGCTGCTCCACAGCGGGCAGAGGGGAGCAGGCCCAACCCAGGGCAGGAACCACATCAGCCTATAGGTGAAGCAAGAGTTGGGGGACCAGATACCCCTCCTGCGGGCCACAACCAAGCCCAGAAATCCACAAATATGCACCCACACCCACACATGGGCATGCACACATAAGCATTATGATCAGCCCACAGGAGCCCCAGGAAGGAAAACTGCTAGGCCAATACCCCAGACCCCTTCTAGCCTCAAGGACCAGAGGTCAGCCTTGGCTCTGATGTAGCAGGATGCCTGACTGTGTGCCTCGAGCAGAGTCCTAGGTCTGTGCCACCCACCAAGAGCTCAGGTGCGCAGGAGGCATGGAGCAGGAGAAGACAAGAGGAGATGCAAATCAAAGCCCCTAAAGCCAGAGCCTCACCTCTTCCACCGGGGGTTGTGCATGTGTCAGATTTTCAGTCTGTCTCAGGGAAGCACAGCTCGCTCCAAAGTTGCTGGAGTGGAGCTGCTTCCGCTGAAGGCGCACCTGGGCCTCAGCACCCACAGGCCTGCCACAGGCTCCGTGGGACTAATAGCTGCCCTATAGGCTCAACTCTTTATTGCCTCTATAGGGCTCAGTGATCAGTGGGTAACAGGGCACCCGCCAGCCACTGCCACCAGCTCAGGGCAAGACAAAAGATGCCAGAAGCACCTGTTGGTTGGACACAAGTAAACACAGAGGAGAGGAGGGGCAAAGCAAGGGGTCAAGGGGTGGTGCCTGCCCCTGTGCAGAGAGCCCTGGAAGGTTCCAGATATGGGCTCTGCAGGAGGCCCAGCAGCTGGGGATCCTCGAAGGGAGCCGGCACACACCAAGCACCCGCCTTCCCCTCCTATCCTGTCCTCTGGCTTCCTGGAGCTACAAGGCTGGTCGCCCCGAGGCTGCCCTGAAAGTTGTCACCTGCCCCTTCTCACACACCCCCATGGCAGGCAGACTATGCTTGGAGGATGAGAACCAAGGGGCAGGGCACCCTCATCAACCTCAGGACCCAGATTAGATGGCTGTTTTCTTTCCAGTCCTTGGCTCAAACAGAAGACAATCTGAGGACTTTGACAGAGATACCCAAGATACTCTGTAACCTCTCCCAAGTACCCACCTGGCAGAGGGAACTAGAGGCATGTCCAGGTTTGCTGTTGACATCAGGGAGCTGGGTGATGCCAAGTTTAGTCTGTTCAGAAAGCAAACTCCTCAGAGCAGAACTTGAAGTCCTTTGCCATGTGCCCTGTGCTGTACATGGAACTATGGAAGAGCCCAGCCCCCAGGCAGGCAGTTCCTACCCCAGCCTGGGCAGGTAGAACAGGTCCCCATCCAGGGCCCTGGGGCCCCTGGCCAGGCTGGCCCCACACCTGGAAACAGGACAGACACTCCCGAGAGGCTAGAAGTTTGGAATGCCGGAGACTCCAAAACTTTGTGATCGAGGACATCCTAGACAGCCTCAGGGAGCCAGAGCTCTCCAGGGGACACAGGAACAGGAATTTCCCTAACGCGTGGAGAGCACCCAAGGAGCTGTCACACAGCAGCCACCAGTGGGAGCCAGAGTGACTGCGGGGAGGGTGGCATTGGGGGTGGGAGGCTCTCAGTGCCCAAGGACGTGAAGGAATTTGAAGCTGGTGTTACTGGCCAGAGTAAGAGACAAGATAGGTGGGCACACTAAACTTGATGAGACATCCGTACTTTAAAATAAGTCACTCAAAGATGATCTTGTCCCCGGACATGTGCTGCACTAATCCCCTAGCCCAGTGGTCCGCAAATTGCGGCTCGCGAGCCACATGAGGCTTTTTGGCCCCTTGAGTGTGGCTCTTCCACAAAATACCACGGCCTGGGAGAGTCTATTTTGAAGAAGTGGCGTTAGAAGAAGTTTAAGTTTAAAAAATTTGGCTCTCAAAAGAAATTTCAATCGTTGTACTGTTGATATTTGGCTCTGTTGATTAATGAGTTTGCCGACCACGGCCCTAGCCAGTCCCCAGGCTGGACAGTAATAGACAGGTGGATGGCCCAGCTCCACCCTGGCCACTAACCATGCCCAGTGTTGCCAAGAGCTTTTCCATGCATTTTAAGATATTAACAGTTGCTCTGCTCATTCATAAATACACAATTTTATTTACTATTTTTAAGGGAAACTTAGGCATTAAACTGTCAGCTGATAAAATACGGATACCTAAAAAAGTATAAAAGTATAAATATCCCCTTAGAATAAATTTTAGCGAATTAAGTCTTAATATCTTTAAATTAAAAAAAAATCCTATCTATAATGTCAAGGTCACAAATTAAACAACAATAAGCGGCCAGCAGTGCCCCACAGGTACACCCTGAGGCCCGCAAAGGCCGCCCTCCTCCCAAGGCTCCATGAGGAGAACGGGTCACCAGGGGCTAAATATGCCCTATAGAAAGGTTGCTATAAATGGTTGAAGCCAAACATTTAACAACATACAACAGACCTTACAAAAAGTAGGTAAGTCCTAGGTGCTGGAGAACTTGGTTAATCAGGTTATTTATTGGCAAAGGAGAAGAGGGCACAGGTGAGATGCCTCTGGAAGCATTTGAAATTAGACGTGCCAGAGCCTCTGCCTGACATGTCAGCAGCCCCGGTGTCAGTGTGCACAGCTCCTGGGGGAAGCCCTAGGTCAGGAAGCAGAGAGCTGCTTGTCCGAGCCAGGTCCCCCAGACTCTAACAGTTTCCACGACCAGCTCAGAAAGGTCTGTTCTTAAAGCATGTGGATAGCAGGTTTTAGAGGAATCCTTGTAGTTCCAATGTCATGTAAGGTGGGCAGAGCCCATGTGTGGAGTCTCAAACATCCCAGAAATATCAGAGAACTGCATAGTTATACAAAGAAAATGAAAGAGCCGGCAAGAAAGATAAATATTTGTGATGCGCTGTAAACATCCAATTTTCAACATGACCCGGAATTTCAGCTCCAGAAGCTAGGTGGACAGGCCTCCCGCCTGACCTCCATCCCAGGCGAGACAAAGGCACTGACGAGCGCCAGCTCCTCCAAGAGCCCATGGGTGGGAGGAACAAAACAAAATTTCTACCTCCCTTTAAAGGACTTAACAGATCAATCCAAAATGCAGCAACACTTTTAGGCATTTCTAAAAAGTAAAAACATTGGAAAGTCTATCCACACTGGAAATAAGAGATGCAAAGGTCTCTTGCCTGGAAAATACAAGTGAAGACGACTTGACTGTTCCAGGCCAGGTCAGGCCAGGGGATCATGGCTCTGAAGGAGGCCCAGCCTTGGGGTGAGGGTCCAGGAAGTAGTGAACATACAGAGGCCATCTCTGTCAAAAGCTGCCCAAGGCTGTAAGAAACCAATCATACCTAGGCATGACTCTCTGACCCGAGAACGAGGGCCTGGTGCGGTGTGGGTAACCAGCAGACACCCAGAGCCTGGGGCCACAGCACTGCGACCACTTCCTACCAGCAAGGCCCAGGCTCCGTTACAGACTGTTTATGTAGCACCAAGAACGCTGTCCTCTAAATGATCTTCGGTGATTAAAGGGGTTGGTCAGGAGCATCCTTCCTTGGGCCTGTGTGGCACTTGGAAAAATCGAGCGAAGGCTCCCATAGCAACGCCCGCCTGGCCAGCACACCTCCTCCTAGTGGGGGATGCCCGGGCTTGGACAGCTGGTCACGTCTCTCACCACCCACCTCAGAGGCAAAAAAGGATTCACACCCAGATCTCTATAGAAAATTGTCAAAAGCAGGTTTCTTCTCACGGCCAAGCTTCCTCAACATGGCGGTTCATTTCATCTTGGGAAAAGTAAAATGTTTCGTCAGCTGTCAGCATTGTGTTCCTCACATCCTTGAACCTCGTTCTTGCAAAATCTGAAAATTCCAAATGCAGAGAATGAGGACTTGAGTTTTGCACAGGGAGGTGGGAACTATGCAGCCCTGGAACCAAGTGCCCTGCTTCAGGAAGTGGAGCCCACTGACCCCAATCAGCCTACAGATGGCTCGGCTCAGGGGCCTGAGGAAGCCAGCACCACAGCTAGGGTCTGAGAATAGGCTGGGGCTCAGCCCAGCTGACCCTCGATGTAGGGGCCTGGCTTGCATACCTCCTGGCCGACATGAGGGGCTGGCCCCTCCAACTCTCTCGACCCTCCATCCCAACCTAACATCAGAAAGACATGCTCCCACCTCCATCAGGTGCCTCCCTCGGCTTTCTCCAGGAGGTCTGAGGAACACAGGTATGGCTGGAGGGGGGACAGCTCCTTATCAGGCCCCATGGACTGCCAACAGCCGCCTCTCTCCCTCCCACTCTTCCTTGGCATTTCAGGGCCAGAGCGGCCGTACACCCCACCCAGCCCTTCCCTCACCACTGGGATCAACTGCGCATCCCATCGACTTCCAAATCGGACTGGGGAGCTCCTCAAGGCCTTGAGCCACCTGGGGACATGCCTGTGCACTGGCAAATGCCTATAGAGTTGAACCCCACACAGGTGGAGAAGCTGGAACCACCCTGTGTCCCTAGGTGGGGACTTCAGGGCTGGCAAATATTGCTGTTTCCATACATCAAGTATGGCTGCTAAGCATCAGGTAACCAGGACAGATAGGCCACAAGTCCCAGCCTTGCCCATCCTAGCCAAGGCCAATGCTGTAAGATGACCCTCCCTAGGATCCCATTAGCAGTGTAAGAGCGAGCCACCCAGGGGCATTCTGCACTTGAATTTCAGAGCTGAGAGATATGGCTTCGAGGACACTGTGTACTTCTGAGCCCTGGGGCCCAGGCACAACACAGGTATGTGCCCTGGAAGGGAGCCAGTTCTGCTTGTGCCAGGCCCAGACCCACATGGATGCTCTGGCCAGAGTGAGGTTCACTGCCTCCCAGCAAGACCCTGTAGAAGCAGGCAAAATTCTCAGGCTCACATTGCGTGTCCTGCTGGCCCCCAACTCACCAGCCAGGGCACCGCCCCTAGTAGGCACAGTCCCTCACTCAGTCATCTAGGGCTCATCTGAATGACTCAAGAAAAGGCACAAGTTCTTGGGAGTTGCTCCAGCTGTCTCGATATCTCTCCACCCCTACTGGTCCACAGGTCTGGGCCCCTTGAGTCTGAGAGCTCTGGGGCTGCTCAGACAGCCCATGCTGCAGCCCTTGCAAGGCATACCTTCCACTGTGCTCGGGGAGCAAAGGCCCAGATCAGCCCCTGCAAGTCCCTCCTGCCCCAAGGTGCTAGTCGCAGCCTGGGGCTGCGACTCTTTATCTTTGCTGTTTGCAGGGAAAGCTAGAGCTGGCAGGGACCCATGAAGTACAGAGCTGCCCTCACTTTGTGGGAACCCAGCAGAGAAGACTGAGTTTACAGGACTAAGTGGTGAAAACAATGAGGCCCACACACACGATGAGGCCCACATAACCGGAATGGCCTGAGAGCAACATGACAATACAGGAAGGGCTGCCTTGCCAGAGCAGAAGCCCCAACAACTATCTCCTAACAAGGACCTGTGACAGTCATAGCCCCGTCTGCCCTGGACACAGCTCTTACCTGAGCCACCTCCCTCAGGGACCAGGGCAGGCCATGCACCACAAGCAGCACCCCCACAGGCAGTGGCAGATCCGGAGGCTAGGGCAGCTCCAGGGCTGCTCTGTGATCAGCCCACTGCCACCCCTCCCACAGCCCAGACCTACATGAGGGCCACCACAGCAGCTCCAGCCAGCAGATGCAAGATCAATAACTGAGAAGGGGAGCTGAAAGAAGTCCCCTTGTCCCTCCCTAATGTAGGCCCAGTGCCAGTACCTGGCAGCTAACCAGTAGGTACGGCTCCACACAGCTCCCCTAAAGCCTAGCCAGGTTCCTATCACAGTTCCTACCAGTGGTCACCATCAGGCCAAAGTCTAGGACCTGCTGTCCATATGCTGCTGAGCCAACTAAGATGTGGCCCCAAACTGAGAAGGACCACAAATGCAAACTATCCATCTGATTTCAGAGACTTTGAAGTGAGAAGCATAAGTATCCCAATGATTTTTTAGGTTCAAATTAAAATACTTTTTGCATGTACTGAATTAAGAGTATTAGCATAGCCCTAGCTGGTTTGACTCAGTAGATAGAGCATTGGCTTACGGACTGAAGGGTCCCGGGTTCGATTCCAGGCAAAGGCTCGATTCCTGGCCCTGGGTGGGGCACGTGCAGGAGACAGCCAATCAGTGTGTCTTTCTCACATCAATATTCCTCTCTCTGTCTCTCTCTCCCTCTCTCTCTCTCTCTCTTTCTCTCTCCCTCTCCGTCTCTCCCATTCCCTTCCACTCCCTAA
The DNA here is from genome assembly GCF_963455305.1 of Plecotus auritus. Taxonomy (NCBI): domain Eukaryota; kingdom Metazoa; phylum Chordata; class Mammalia; order Chiroptera; family Vespertilionidae; genus Plecotus; species Plecotus auritus. Next base: position 71,535,358 of record NC_137774.1, on the reverse strand, counting down.
AAATCAATGGAAAAATACCCAAATATCCCCAGGTGCGGATTAACAAAAACAAAACAAACAAAAAAGGGGCACTAGCATTAATTTCACATTCTTCCTAATGTGGCTGCTAGAGAGTTTAAGAGGACAGATGGAGCTTGTGCTGCATGTCCTTGGGCTCTGGCAGCTGGTCTAGACCTCTGCTCAGCAAACATTTTCTTAAAGAATTTTCTTCAAGAGTCATATAAGTAAATATTTTAGGATTTATGGGTCAAAGGGAAAAATGGAGGATGTTATGTAGTTATATCATCACCCCCCCCAAAAAAAAAACAAACCACCAACCACTGAAAGTGTAAAAAAAGCCCCCAGTCTAAACCTCTCATGGCCAGAGGGTCGGCCTTTCAGTGCCTCCTGCCTGTCTGAGCTCCTCTCAGGACAAAGGCTGAGGGTCCCAACCTGCAGGGCTCAGCCTACAAGGGGGTTCCTGGTGGGAGAAGGGGACCCCAGGATGATGCCTGGCTCACCCACCTTCAACCTGCCCTCTCTGGGCCTCAACTTCCTGTGTGCAAGACAAGGGAGTAGGCCAGGTGGTTCCTGCTAACAGAGAACGAAGTTGGGTTCTGGAACCAGCTGGGCCTATGAATCTCAGGCAATGAGAAGAGTCTGGGAGGTGGCAAAGAAGTGAGGAGCAGCTGGGACCTAAGGAGGCAAACAGAAGGAGGATCCACACATACTCTCCAACAGCATCCTTAGCCCAAGGCACTTGGGAGTAGAGGCACTCCGGACTTTGGCTTCAGGATCGGAGTCCATCTTTTGCAGCACAGCCCAACTCCTCGGCCCTGAACCCATGGCCCAGCAACAGGGTGGGAAGGCTGGCAGTCTGGTGAGGAGGCCTGACACCCTTCTCAGGCCCCCAGTGAAGGTCTCAATCTCACCCAGACAAGCGTCCTACAGGGGACAGACAGACAGCTCCACTCCCAGACAGGCCAGCTCTACTGCAGATCTACACAACTGGCAACTAGTGTGGAAAGCTTTCTGTCAACTACAGGCATGAGACAGACACAGCAGAGGAGGGGCTGGGTCAAGGAAACTAAGGTATGAGGTCCATTGCAAGGGCGGCAGAGCTCACCAGGACATTTATACTTAATCTGAGTCATTCCCATCGTGACCCGTCTCCTCGTCATCACTCTGGCTCGGCACACACCATGCGGCAAGGGAGAAGAAGAGAGGACACCATCAGTGCAGGGCAAAACAGGGGGGCAGCAGAGGGAAGCCAGCCCAGAGAGTCCTCAGGGACCATGGATGCTCAGGGCCAGGAACTCCCTCTGTTCTGTATAGCAAACCACAGACCAAGCCTCATCTTGGGGGCCTGGGCCCCAAACGTACACGCCCAGATCACACCATGGAGGAACATGGGACTCAAGCATCTCTCTCTTTTTTTTTAAAGACATTTTCTTTTCTTTCTTTTTTTTTTTAAATATATTTCTTTATTGATTTCAGAGGGATAGAGAGATAGAAACATCAATGATGAGAGAGAATCATTGATTGGCTGCCTCCTGCATGCCCCCTATTGGGGATCGAGCCCACAACCCGGGCATGTGCCCTTGGCCGGAATCGAACCTGGGACCCTTCAGTCCGCAGGCTGACGCTCTATCCACTGAGCCAAACCGGCTAGGGCTCAAGCATCTCTCTTGCCCCATCGTCCCTGGGCCCTGGCACTCCCAAAGTGCCAGAGTTTTTCTTCCCCATTCGTAGTAAAGAACTGAACCTTGCCCTAACCGAGGTCTGGGCTTTGCACTCGGTTCCTGGTTACACTGGACAGTCTGATAATGTGATGGGAGGCAGGATCAATTGGCCAAGAGGGCTGGAGATTGCAATCAGGTATGTGGGTGATTAATCATCAATCAATCATGTCTACATGATCGAGCCCAGTAAAATCTCTGGACTCAGAGGCTAAGGGAGCATCCTGGTGGTCAATTCTCTGTTCATGTTGCCACCCATCCTGACTCCATGAGGAGCACAAACAGAGAAGCCCTGCGTCGGGCTGGTTCCCTGCCTCCACTCCACGAGCTCTCCCCTGGTGCATCTGAATCCTCCCTCTACACTTCCTGTAATAAATCGTCACCATGAGCATAACAGCGGTAAGTTCTGTGAATACTTCTGGCAAAGCAGTTGTTTGGGAAGCCCCTGAACTTGCAGTTGGTGGTGGACTTGGTAGCTCTTGTGTGGGCCGTTCCCCTTGCTGAGTTGCCCCATCCCATCTGCTCTTTCCAGCCACTTCCACCTTGACAAGGGAGGCTATTACAAGCTGCAGGCTATCATTTGGTGAACAGGTTAAGTCCGCAGTAGTGACATTCACTACCCTCAGGACATGCAGCACTGCTACAACCAGGCTGCATGTGGGTGTCCCCAAAGCACCGTCCCCAATCCAGCCCCAATGGTTTTCCATGGCTTTCCAGAGGACCCAACCGCGTTCCACATCCTTGGGAACTCCTGCCACTGCCCCCATTTAGAAGTCACTGTGGCCACCACACTTCAGAGCCAGGTATTTTTAGAGAGAAATAGGGCCGCGTTTTCAATGACAAAGAAATTTGGGGTCATGCCAGGAGCTCCCTCATAGCACAGACACATTCTTCTGCAGCTGAAAAGCCAACCTGAGGGAAATGAGGTTGGGTGGCTGCCCTGCTGAGCTCGGCTATGAAAACTTTTCAAGTTCAGAAATAAAAGCTTCTAAGAGTCCTGCAATTGCTCAGAGAGAGATGTGCCTTCTCATGAGGCTGGGGGACCGCAGGGAAGTGGGTTCACCTTCCATCCCAGATTCTGTGGGAAGCACGTCCCCAGGACCCGGCACCATGACTCCTCCATCCCCGGCGTGCCTGCCAGCATCGTAGGGAAACTGCACCAACCCCACACTGTCCTGTCCTCAGCAGCAGCAGGACAGCCCACACCTGAACACCTAGCTGCAAGCACTGCAAAAGGGCAGGGTGGGGACTGAAGGACTCAGTGGACCCTGGGCATGGATAATCATGCTATGGTAAAAATGCTGCCTGTAGCCGGTGGAGGGCCAGCAGTCAGTGACTCTGCTGTTAGTCGGCCAGTCCACACCTCCAAGAAAGACCCTAAAAGGTTCACAGGGGTGGTTCTGAGCATGTGGTGGCCAGCCAGTCTAAAAAAGCCCGGGGAGCCCTGGCTGAGTCTGAAAAAGCCCTGGGAGCCCTGGGTTAATGTGATCAGTTAAAATCCTTCTGGCTCTAGCCTTGGCCGGTTTGGCTCAGTGGATAGAGCATCACTGAAGGGTCCCGGGTTCAATTCCAGTCAAGGGCACATGCCTGGGTTGCGGGCTCAATCCCCAGTGGGGAGCGTGCAGGAGGCGGCCAATCCATGATTCTCTCTCATCATTGATGTTTCTATCTCTCTCTCTACCTTCCTCTCTGAAATCAACAAAAACATTTTTTTTAAAAATCCTTCTGGCTCTGGACTTTTCCTAAACTCACTCAAAATGCCCTTTGGCAGACAACACCCTGAGCCTTCACCAGGGCTGCCATAGAGCCTGCCCCCACCTCCTGGGCTCTGCTAAGGCTGCTTAGACCCCCCCGCCCCTCCCCAGTCCCCCTCAGAGTTGGCTGCAGAACTGTCTGGCTACCACCTGGTTCAAAGGTCTACCTGCCAGGTACAGCCAGCCCAAGCCAATGCTAGGTTCTGTCTGTCTTGGAATCCCTGACCTCAGGAACAAACCCAGAGGAGATGCCACTAGTCTCTCACCTCTGGGGAAGGCCAGCTGCTGCTCCCTGCCACAAGGCTAACTTGAAAGCAAATGACATGGCAGTTCCACTTTGGCCCTGGCTGCACTGCCCTCCCCATGAGACAGAAAAGCCGGTACCCAGTAGGGAGTGATGCCAATTTATATAGGTACTGGCCAGGGCCAGGCCAAGATAATACTCCATGGACTCTAAAATAACAGAACCTGCAGGATCCACTTCTTTTACAAACCAAACTCAACTCCCAATTCAGGATGGATGTGGCCAGGGCAGGTGCCACTTGGGCCCCATCCGGAAGCCTCTTGACCCCAAATCTCCAGGAAAACAGCCCACAAATGGTGGCATCACCTAAAAGCACAGTCACACACTTCCAGGAGCAACTCTGACTATTTAGAAGAGGGAGCCGGTGGAGAGAGTGGGTTGTAAAAGCCACAGGGGCTCACCCTGTGGGGAAGCCTGTGTCCAAAGACCTCTTGATCCACCACATCCTATGGGGCATATATGTCTTTCATTACAGGATTCTGCCTATGACACTCATGCAAGAATTACAGGATAATGAACAAGCAGCCCAGGTGAGTGAGTGCCAGGAAGCCTGCATAGCAGCGAGTGCAATGAGAATAGCAAGAAACTATAAAGCTTGAAGTGAAAACCAACCCTACAAAGGGTGCCTTCTGCCTTCACAAGCCCCTTCCATTGGCAGGAGGCCAGAGTACCTAGGGCTGCTGCCTGCTGGCCCACCATTACTCACCTTGGCTTTCTCGCTGGGCTCACTGGTAGTGCCGTACGGGGAGTTGTGCAGCTCCTTGGAGACCACACAGAGGAACTCAGCCTGGTCTTCACTCCCATAGTTGTAGGAAGAGCCAATGCTGACCAGCTGCGAGGAGAGAAGACAGGTGTGATGTGGGCAGAGCCACATACGCACCAGGAAGGAAGACCAGCCCACCCACCAGGAAGGAAGCACCAAAGTGTGAAAACCCGTGGCAAAGATAGCCAACACTAGGGGAGATTAAGGGACAGGTTTCAGCCAAGAGATTTTTAATGAAATTATGAACAATGAAGTCCTGACACATCCATATTCGGGCACATACACACCTATATCCACCACACGTGTAAACCCCATGCAGGACAGGCCTTCTCTGCAGGATGGTCAACAATTTCAGGGGTTCTGGGCCAACAGAACCCAACATCCCTCCTAATTAAGTCTACCCCTATTCTTTGGGTCTTCTGAAATAATGGATTGCACTGTAAAGTGCAATGCTACCTGACCACAGGGAGAGGGGAGCACAGTGTGAAGGATTGCAGGATGGGGGAGTCGTGCTCAGAGATGGTCCTCTTGGAGCAGGCAGTAGAATTAGGCATTTAGCACACCAGATGCTCCCTTAACACAGGCCCAAAGCACATATGTGAGAACACACACACATGCACACACGAGGACAAGCGCCCATTCTGCTTGTTCTCGAGTGGTCACCAGGCCTTCCAAGGGGCTATTAACAGAGAAGAGCTATTAACCGAGAAGGCTTATATTCTGGTGGCAGGAGGAAAGGCTGGCAGAGGAGGGCCGCAGAGGATAGAGCTGCTTGAATCTCAAACACGATGCTAGGAAGCTGTGGCTTTGCATGTCTCAGTCTCAGTCTGTGTGAGTCCACATCTTCGTGGGCTTCCAAGTCACTAACACAGCCATACAGGGGCCAAGGGCCAACCTGACTGCTCCAGCCTAACCCAGGGCTACCAAGGGCTTCTGTGCTTTTAAATGTAAAATTAACCAAAGGAAAACCACTACAATTGTAGTAAGATCATCAATAGCATAACTATAAGAGCTAACAAATACCTGGAAGGCCCCTCAATCTCTGGCCTCCCTATGTATAAATCTATACTCATAGGAGAGGCCAGAGATGTGAGGCAGCTCTGAGTGCAAGGATAGGGGAAGGATAAGATGGGAGTGGTGGGTGCAAGTGAGGGATGTTCAGAGAGATAAGGCCAGTGTGACCAGAGGAGGGGAAAGCACAAGAGGCCCATGGAAAAAGGGCGACACACTCTCCCTGTGTTTCTAGAAGTCTGTTCCAGGTTCATAATCGCCCCTCAGGAGATGGGCCCTGCCACCATTGGACCACAGTGGTGCCTGGCCCTGAATGCAGAATGGGCAGTGGGTGTGCAGTCACTTAAAACGGGGTCTGCCTGGAGGCCATGTTCTCATGAAGCATGCAAGCCTCTTCCAAACCTCACTCAGAACCTTGTTTTGTTCTCGTTACTGACCACTAGGTGATCTGCCCCACGTCCCCTGCAGTAGGTCCTGCCCCTGCTTCTGAGAGTAGAGTGTCTCTCATTAAATAAACATGACTCTGGTTCTGGGCTTTTACTGGCATGAACAATGTCCTCAAGGAACAAACTAGGCAAAGGGAATAAGACTTGAGGAAAAGAGAGGACCCTGCTCTTTTCAATGGATTTAGGATCCACTCAGAGGAGCTAAGGACAAAGTCCCTAAGCTGATCATGGGGAGGAAGCTGCCCAATCAAAAGACCAGAGGTGCACTCTCCCTCCCAGCAGGAATCACAGAGGTACTTAGCTCTACTTGAGGGTGACCCAGTTCACAGATCCTGAACTGATGATCGCAGCTCCCACCTCCACAGCCCTTGTCCAGGCAGCACGCCAAGAGGCAACAGGAGGGGCAGTGGGAGACTCCTGGGTGAGTCTCTGGCCGGATTTTGATGAGGCCAGAGCATAAGAAACACATGCAGACCACAGGACCCTGCCTGGATTCCCCAGGGCAAGGGCAGGGCAGGGCAGGACAAGCTGCAAAACCATCAGAGCAGGGACACACAGAGCAGCCCTGGTGGCTGGTCCCAGGGTGGAGGGAGGGACACAAATGCTGACTGCACTTATATTTAGTGACGGCTTAAGGGGACTCCAAGCACTTTACAATGCAATCCATTATTTCAAAAGACCCAAAGAATATGGGTAGGTTTAAGTAGGAGGGATGCTGGGATGACCATGTAATTTCTTTCTTTTTTTCTTTTCTTTTTTTTTTAAATATTTTATTGACTTTTTACAGAGAGAAAGGGAGAGGGAGAGAGAGTTAGAAACATCGATGAGAGAGAAACATCAATCAGCTGCCTCCTGCACACCCTCTCCTGGGGATGTGCCCGCAACCAAGGTATATGCCCTTGACCAGAATCGAACCTGGTACCCTTGAGTCCCCAGGCCGACGCTCTATCCACTGAGCCAAACTGGTTAGGGCCGACCATGTAATTTCTCACACTCTCTCTGGGGAGCACCTGCCCCAGATGGCAGCTATCAACAGAGGAAAATCCAAGAGGCCAGAGGGGGCCTAGTGATCAGGGCAGTCACTATGTGGGGGTAGGGTCACAACCAGTATCCTGGGCTGGGGGTCAAACAGGGTCACAAGCCCAAACCTCAGAGCCTCTGCCTAAAAAAGTGGAATAGCAACAATGAGCTGATAGGAAAGGTGCTGGCCACTCAGAGAACACCCTTGATATGTTCTGAGGCCATAGGTCCTGAGCACAGCTGCATGGGACGAGAGCAGCATAAGAAGTGCAGGGAGGGACAGAGAGCAGGAGAGAGGACCCAGCACTCAGTACATCAGTCCCAGCCTGTGGCAAGAGCAGAGCTGAGGAAAGTGGAGGGGCAGAGCCAGGCCAGCATCAGCAGCATCTTTCCAATCAAGGACAGGAAAGGGGCTGGAGGGCTGAAGAGCCGTCCCACTGGGAAGGCCATCGGTGCCACCTCCAGCACAAAGGAGCCCGAGGCACCATCTGCTCAGCCAGCATAGGAGCGGCCGGGTGGACATGAGGTGGGACAGGGAGGTTGGGCCAGGCCAGGATGTGGCCAGAATGTCAACCATACACACATTAGACAAAAGACAGAAGCTCAGAGAACAGTCCTCCCAAAAGAATGATCTAGAACCAGAATAACTGCATAATGAATGAGGGGGTGGGGCAGAGGCACTCTTAAGAACAACTCCACCCTCCCTACCAAAACACCGAGGCACAGGCTGTTTTCAAGAGGTGCCAGTAAACCACATTTCCAGGAATCACAGATGCCCAATGCCTCATTATTTGTGGTTCCTGGGGCCAACCCTGAGGACCCAGGTGGGGTCACTGTAATTAACAGGCTTACATCAATCCAGGCGGGGGTAGGGGTGGAGGAGTGTATGCATGTGCGCTTCACCTGCTCAAACTTCCAGCCATCGGACATGGTGGACACCATCTGCGTGAGCTCCTCCTCCTGACACTGAAGTACACGGTAAACATGCTTCACTGGCACCTGCAAGAACAAGGGCCACAGGTGAGACAGGCTCCACATGCCCTGCTGCTCCTGCCCCAGTCCAGCAATCTTGCCCAGGTTGCTGATTCTGGAGACAACCCAACAGGAGACTCAGTGAGGCGGACATTTCTTTCCACCTCTCAGGCTCAGGTCATGATGCCTTAAAGTGGCCCCAAACACATACACCAAAACAAAACAAACAGGCTGGAACAGCTGCCGTTTCCTTCTTCCTTGTCTGCCTCCAAATATATTTCAATTTTGACATTCCAAAATAAAATGAGTCATGTTCCTAAAATGCCAAGAGCACCTGTGTCTAGATGTGAATGCATGAGGATGTCCATCTTTGTTCTACAGGGGAACCACACAAAGTCCCTGAACCCACCAGCTGGGGAGGGATTGATAGGGTGGCTTGAAAGCAATGCAGGACCAGCCAAGACCCTGCTCCTAGCAAAGCTTTCATTCACTCACAGCAGCTCAGACATGAACTGGCTTGGACTGAACTGGCTTCCAAAAAATTGACATATCTTTTGAGCCAGCCACCATCCAACCTTCTCTGAGCTCTGTTCCAGGCATTTCTGGTGCTGGGAGGCCGAGGGGGTCTGCTCTCATGGAGCTGCTACTCTAGCAGGAGGCGGTGGCCACCACTCACAACACATGTGTAACCAAGGGAAAGGGGCCATAGGAGTGCCAGGCTGTTCTCTGATGTTAAAGCAGTGACTCACACTAGTGACACTCCAGTGACAGGGTCACAGCCTAAAGTACATTGCTTTAGTTTGAGAAAGTGAGTGGCACTGGAGTACTACCTCACCTGAGCCCTCGCATCCGCACATCGGCCCTGTGACAAGGGGCTCCTCTACCTCCACTATGCCACTCTTGCAGGGGAAGACTGAGGCATAGTTTGTACTGGTCCGGGTCACACAGCTCATTAAGTGGGGCTGCTGGATGGGGGAGGAAAGTCCAGGGAGGGTGAGGAGGTGTGAGGAATAGGGAAGCCTCTGAAGGGGGAGTGAGCATGGACACTGGAGTGGGCGTCCTGAGGATAGGCTGGACAGGGCTAGATGAATTTACCCTTCATGCCTGCCACGGTGCCATTAGGCACTAGAACAATTACAGAGGAAGATGGTTATCAAGATAAGATAGGCATCAACCGAAGGACTTGTAGGCATGCATATAAGCACAACCAATGGACACAAGACACTGGGCGGGGGGTGGGATGAGGGCATGCGATGGGGTAGGGGAGGCTGGGGGAAGGTCAATGGGGGGGAAAAAGGAGATATATGTACTACTATATGTAATGCTTTAAACAATAAAATAAAATTTAAAAAAAAAAAAAAAAGGTAAGACAGATCTCAAGGCCTCATGAGGAGGAGGGAGGGGAGGGAGCTCCACATTTGCACCAGGCCTCGGAAGCTTCCAGCACATTCATCACTGGTCTCACCTGTGATGTTTTGCTATCTCGTTCTCTAATTTTGTCCTTTACAAGTTTTATTAGTGAGGTGATATTGTAAAATTCCGCTTCCTCCAACACTCCTGGAATAAAGAAAAATAACTATAATTTTCACCAAATCAAAAAAGAAACATTTCATTTGAGCCCTACTGTGGACCTGTGGCCTATGCCTGACCCACTAAAGGCTCCTCAGCCCCCATCCTAACACCCCAAAGGTCACTACGCAGACATGGCTGGCACTCAGTAGGACTTCCCAGGACTTGGCACAGAGGGCTCACATGGAGAACTATGTGTTTAATGAACATACTCCTGCATGAATCCCTCCACGTGACCTGCTGGGTGCAGAATTCACATACAGCTGGTTCACACACAGGTCCACAAGTGTGGACTGGGAGCTCCACGATGGGCACATGGGATAGAACACAGGCATCTTTCCCTCTGCAGCCTGCATCTGTCTCTCTGGGCTGGCTAACTCTCTCCTCCCCTCCATGAGAGGCTCAGGCCTGGCCAGGCGGCCTTGTGCAGTTCTCTGAGTCATTCAGCACATCAGTTTCCCTATTCAAGTGTTAGACTGTGGCTGGTTGAGGGAGTAGCTCCTCACTCTAGGACTCTTTCCAATTTAGGAACTCCTTCTGCCCCCAAAGATGGCCATTTGTAATGTACCTTATTTAGGGACTTGAAATCTCTAAGAATTCTAAAAAACAAATTAGAGAGGCTCTGCTTCAGGGATTCCTCATGGGTATTCCAGAAGGTTCAGAGTGAGCCTGGTCATCCTGGCTAGACCTCACTCTGCACAGTACAGTTCCCACTGGCAACACCAGAAGCTCAGAGCCATGGACTCCAGCTGCTGGACCCACTCAGGCTGCCTCCTAACAAGGTCCCCAGGTGAGACGACAGAGGGTGAAGGTTGGGACAGGCAGTAGCCACCCAAAGAGAGGCAAAATCTAGTTTGTTTATTCTCAGGATGACTTAAGGCGACTGTCAACTCTTCTATTCAGATCCATGGGTGGGGAATGAAGGGCATTACAAATGAGTATCTTCTGCTTTAGTATGAGTGCTTGGGCCTAAAGGGCACATCTTTCTTCCACCTGGACACTCCATGAACTATACTCGGAAGGGCAACACCAGGAAATGGTGTTCACATGGATGTTGCTCCTGAAAACACTGTGTCTAAGTCCAGTAGGAAAGCAGGTGAGTGAGGCGAACTGGCAGGGCTTGGTCACATCAAATACCCCTTTCTTTTTTAAAATATATTTTATTGATTTTTTTAGAGAGAGGAAGGGAGAGGGATAGAGAGCTAGAAACATTAATGAGAGAGAAACATCGATCAGCTGCCTCCTGCACACCCACTACTGGGGATGTGCCCGCAACCAAGGTACATGCCCTTGACCGGAATCGAACCTGGGACCTTTCAGTCTGCAGGTCGACGCTCTATCCACTGAGCCAAACCAGTTAGGGCTCAAATACCCCTTTCTAAGCAAATTGCATTGGGAAGAAGCTATGAAGTTTAGCTTCCAATTGTACAGCTGCCCACACACAACATAAAGGAAGGGAATCCCAAACCATACAAGTGTGTAAGAAAAAAAGGGCTCCAGAAAAGACATGGAGTAAGATGTGATGAGAGCTGAGGGGGGACAAAGTTCAGTACTGACAGTCAATCCAGGACACAAGCAGAGCAGAGAAGCCAGAGACCACTCTGAGTCATAGTGTCCTGAACCTCTCCAGACCTCCCTGGTGCATGGAGCCAAGCCCATACCAGAGCATGCATATACCAGCCTTAGACCTGGTGCCCACAGGGCTGCATCTGGCATCCCTGCTCCTTGTGACCTGAGTCGGGATGTAGTATGGCATTTGGACATGCAGACAGAACTCAAAGGTGATAATACAGTGGTGCCCTGGAAGGAGAGCAGACCCGGGGTGACTGAGACAGAGAGACACCTGAGAGACTCGCATGGTGGGCACATTCCTAACATACCACCCTCAGATTGTTAAGCCAAAACATCTCTGAGAACGGGTGGTTTCCCAAGGGAGGAGTCCCCACCCTCATGCATCACTAACTAGACACTTGGAAGAGGGAGCCCATAGATTCACCCACAGTCAGGGGGACCCTTGCAGCCAGGGAGTGGGATTGCAGGGGCCTGGACCAAAGTCCCCAGGCCCTTCTGCTACAACGGTCCTGACAGGCCAGCCTGGCTCTAATGAGCCTTCACTTCTTGGAGGAGAAAAGGGGAAGAGGCCATGCTAAACAGCCCTCTCACCTCTCTGAGACCAGCATCTGCTGCCTCATGGGACACATTTGTGAGAAAGCAGGGGGACAAGTGAGGGGACTTGGGCACCTAGGACTTCTGCAGGGGCAAGGGCACTCAAGATGCCAGCCTGGCTCCAGGAGCACAGAGCCTGTTCAGGCCCAGAGGGGTCCAGTTGTCATCTTCACCAGATCCCAGTCTCAACTCACCTTCCTCTGCAAGGTCTTTGTTAATGACCAGCTTTCCATGTCTCAGGTAATTCAGCACAGGCCCAAAATAGGTGGGATCTCTGTCGATTAAATAGGCACCTGTTTCATCCTACAAAGAACAAAGCACCAATGTGAATACTGGACAAGATAGCAGTGGCCCCACAGCTAACCCACAACCAGATCAACGTTCATGGCACTTCAGTGAAACCCCAGTAGTGTTGTATACCTCCTGCCGTCTGCAGCCTCCAACCCCTATCTGTCACCATATCAAGTCTAAGCCAAGTTGAAATTGTTTTGTAACTAGGTAACCTTCCTTTAGCTACTGTGAGGCAAGGCAATTATGTATTGAGCCTCTTTCCTCACAGGACCAAAGATTTCTAAAGAAAAGCTGATCGCCAGAGCCGGTTTGGCTCAGTGGATAGAGCGTCGGCCTGCGGACCAAAAGGTCCCGGATTCAATTCTGATCAAGGGCACGTACCTTGGTTGCAGGCTCCTCCCTGGCCCAGGCCCTGATTGGGGCTCCTGCAGGAGGCAACCAATCGATGTGTTTCTCTCACATCAATATTTCTCTCTCTCTTTCACTCTCTCTAAAAATCAATGGAAAGCCCTAACCAGTTTGGCTCAGTGGATAGAGCGTCAGCCTGTGGACTGAAAGGTCCCAGGTTTGATTCCAGTCAAGGGCATGTACCTTGGTTGCAGGCACATCCCCAGTAGGGGGTGTGCAGGAGGCAGCTGATTGATGTTTCTCTCTCATCGATGTTTCTAACTCTATCCCTCTCCCTTCCTCTCTGTAAAAAATCAATAAAACATATTTTTAAAAAAATAAATAAAAAATAAAAATCAATGGAAAAATATCCTCAGACATGAGGATTTACAAAGAAGAAAAAAAAAAGCTGATCCTTTTTCATTTTAGAAACCATCCCACAAGAGTGACTAACAGACTCTCCTTAGTGGAAAGCTCTTAAAGGCAGGGCTGACACTGGTGGGTCCACTTCTGAAGGACACCAAGACATGGGCCTCTGCAGCCAGTGCTTGCCCTTCTCATTTTAGGGTTACTCCTTGGGCAAGGGTACAGGACTGAGTGTCAGGGTGATGGCCTGGGTCAGAGGCACATGAAACAGAACCACATTTTCCAGAGCTTCACAGTGACTGCTGATCACCAAGGAAGCTTCACCCATTGGGCAGTGGTCCAAGAGTCCAAGCTGTCTATAAAACAGACCATCAGGAGGACAGAAGATGGCAGCATAGGTAAATGCCTGTGCTCGCCACCTCCCACAACCACATCAAAATTACAACTAAAATACAGAACAACCATCATCCAGAACAGCAGGAAAGCTAGCTGAATGGAAGTCCTACAACTAGAGAAGTAAAGAAAGCACTCAGACTGGTAGAAGATGCGAAATGGGCTGGTCCGGCACCCACGTGTGCCACTTTTTTAATCAGGGAGGGAGATCATCTCTGCAGAAGCCGCCCAGAAGAGCAAGGGGTCTCAGCCTCACACCAGACCCCCAGCCCAGAGTCCCAGAGCTGGGAAAAGAAGAATTACAGGCTGAAAAAACCAGTGCGGATTGGGGCTCAGTGACACAGAGTCTGCTGGAGACCCAGCTGTTCCTCTTAAAAAGCTGGAACCACGAACTGAACTTATCAGGTGTACCGGTTAATAATGCAGATTTTTTTCAATAGATGGAGTTACATATGTTGATATGTATATGCAATTTGATTTGCATGCTATTTGTTGTATTGACAGCAAGCTTCAAAATTTCATATGTCAAATTTGCTGAAGGTGTTAATATCATAGATATTTTTACGCTTAAACATGTCAAATTTCGTGCCCAAAAAAGAGCATTTGCGGGAAGTTTTAATTCATTACTTTATTTTGAAGAAAAGTGCTGCTGAAAGTTATCATATACTTCGGGAAGCTTATCGTGAACATGCTCCATCTCAAGATACTTGTGAACACTGCTTTAAAGACTTTAAAAGTGATGATTTCCATGTGAAAGACAAAGAACGCCCAGAGTTTGAACTGTTGGTCTTCAAACAGAAAGAGTTTGGAGACCAACAATTACAAGCATTATTGGATGAAGATGCGTGTCAAACTCAAAAACAACTTGCAGAAAGATTAAACAATTTCTACAAACAATTTCTGATCGTTTACAAGCAATGGGAAAGATTTTAAAGGACAGAAAATGGGTGCCACATCAACTGAACGAAAGAAAAATGGAAAACCGAAAAGTCATCAGTAAAATGTTGCTTCAACGGCACGAAAGAAAGTCTTTTTTGCATCGAATTGTGACTGGCAATGAAAAGTGGATTTATTTTGAGAATCCTAAACACACAAAATCATGTGTTGATCCAGGTCAACCATCAACATCAACTGCAAGGCCAAATCGCTTCAGAAAGACCATGCTCTGCGTTTGGTGGGATCAGGAAGGTGTGGTGTACTATGAGCTTCTAAAACCAGGTGAAACCGTTAATACTGATCGCTACCGACAACAAATAATCAATTTGAACCATGCTTTGATCGTGAAACGACCAGAATGGGCCAGAAGACACAGCAAAGTAATTTTGCTTCATGATGACGCACCATCACACACTTCAAAACCAGTTAAAGACACGTTAAAAGATCTTGCCTGGGAAGTATTAACCCACCCGCCGCATTCATCAGACCTTGCTCCTTCAGATTACCACTTGTTCTGATCGATGGCACACGCACTTTCTGAGCAGCACTTCAAAACATACGAAGAAGGCCGAAACTGGTTTGGCTCAGTGGATAGAGCGTCGGCCTGCGGACTGGGGGGTCCCGGGTTCGGTTCCGGTCAAGGGCATGTACCTTGGTTGCGGGCACATCTCCAGTAGGGGGTGTGCGGGAGGCAGCTGATCGATGTTTCTCTCTCATCGATGTTTCTAGCTCTCTATCCCTCTCCCTTCCTCTCTGTAAAATATCAATAAAATATATATTTTAAAAAAAAACGTACGAAGAAGTGAAAAATTGGGTCTCTGAATGATTTGCCTCAAAACAAGGAAAGTTCTATTGGGACGGTATCCACAAATTACCTGAAAGATGGGGGAAATGTGTAGCTAGTGATGGACATTACTTTGAATAAAGCAATTTGAAGTTTCTCTTGAAATTATCATGTTTTCTTTGATTACAAAATCCTCATTATTAACTGGTACACTTGGTACAAGGTCCTGCTTCCTCTGAGCTCCAGCACCAGGGAAAGCCTCTGGGGAACACAGACACATACAAGGAGGACGAGGAGGAACTGGGTTGTCTGGCATTGGGGCAGGAACTGGGGAGGGGGGCGGGCGGCTTTCTCTCTGCCCGGTCGCAGAGCTGACTGGCAGCCATTTCTGTTTGCTCTGCCCTGGTGATTCCCTAAGACCCCGCCTCATGCAATTTACAACCCCACTCAAGTTGTGTGCAATGCCTTTTTTTTTTTTTAAATATATTTTATTGATATTTTACAGAGAGGAAGGGAGAGGGACAGAGAGCTAGAAACATCGATGAGAGAGAAACATCGATCAGCTGCCTCCTGCACACCTCCCACCGGGGATGTGCCCACAACCAAGGTACATGCCCCTGACCGGAATCGAACCCGGGACCCTTCAGTTCGCAGGCCGACGCTCTATCCACTGAGCCAAACCGGTTTTGGCTGCAATGCCTTTTGCATATGAATGGCCTGTCCTTGCTCAGGCTAAAATCTCTCAAAACAAGCTGCAGCTGAGTCAGGGAGCCCTAAATCATCATAATAAAAGGCTAATATGCTAAGAGTCGTCACACCTGACGCCGTAACGACCAATCAGCAGGGACCTGAGGCTGCATGGCATCAGGCCGGGCTGGGGGACCTGAGGCCGCACCCCCTGCCTGGCGGGGCTTGACAGGGGACCTGAGGCTGCACCGCTCGTTCAGCAGGGCTTGATGGGGGACCTGAGGCCGCACCCCCCCACCGGGAAGGGCTTGACGGGGGACCTGAGGCTGCGCATTCCCTGCCTGGCGGGGCTTGACAGGGTTGGGGCTGGCCGGGTCTGGGTCCCACCCAATGGGGGTAGGGCTGGCCAGGCAGGGACTTGACTCTGGGTCCCACGGTGTGCCCCAGACTCTGACAGGAGGGAGATTTTCATATACATTTTACTAATTTACTTTAATCTCTGACACTTCTGTTATAGAGAAAGGGCAAATAGCAATATTAAAATATTTCCTCTAATTAATTCCCTTTTAATGTGCACGAATTTCGTGAACCGGGCCACTAGTATATCAATAAAAGGCCTAAGACCCAGCACCAGCACCAGCCTACCTTGCTTCATAGCTGGGCCTCGTCTGGGTACTTCCAAACCCAATACAAAGAGGAGGAATCTGCAGATCTCTCAATAGCTCCTGCTGGATGGCCCCAGGCAGTGGCTGACTTTGCACCTCCCTGGAGCCAGTGCACCCAGTGGTCAGTATCAGACCCTAGTAGATTACAACTCCACACATCCATAAGCAACACACTCAAGGGGCAGACTCAGTGAACACCAAAGCCCCACTGAAATAAGTCTTGCACAGTAGCTCTCCCACTGTAGTCTCAGCTGATTCTCACAGCCAATTGGCCTGGAGGTCAATTCCTCCCATTGACACCAACAGCAATCAAGTCTCAACTACAACAAGACTGTGCCCACAAAGGGGTGCACCTAGAGCTCCCAGCTCAGGTGACTGGGGAGGCTGAGCCACTGGGCCCCATAAAACACCTACTGCACAAGGCCACTCTACCAACTCAAGGAGACATAGCAGCTCTACCAATACTAGTACATAGAAACAAACACAGGAAAGCAGCCAAAATGCAGAGACAAAGAAACATGTCACAAATGAAAGAAAGAAAACTACTGAATACAGAGTTATAAGGTTACTCAAGAATCTTATAGAAACCTCCAAAAAAAAAAAAAAAAAAGGAAAAGCAGACACTTACTGAAACAAAGAATAATATACAAGGATTCAACAGTAGAGCAGAAGATTCTGAGAATGAAATAAACAATTTGAAATATGAGGAAGCAAAAAAAACCCAACCGGAAAAGCAAAAAGAAAAAAGAATCCAGAAATATGAAGCTAGTGTAAGGAGCCTCTGGGACAACTTCAAGCGTACCAACATTCGCATTATGGGGGTGCCAGAAGGAGAGAAAGAGCAAGATACTGAAAAGCTACTTAAAGAAATCATGACAGAAAACTTCCCCTACCTGGTGAAAGAAATAGACTTATAAGTCCAGGAAGCACAGAGAGTCCCAAACAAGAGGAACCCAAAAAGGACCACACCAAGACACATCATAATTAAAATGCCAAGGGCTAAAGACAGAGAGAATCTTAAAAGCAGCAAGAGAAAAGCAGATAGTTACCTACAAGGGAATGCCTATATGACTGTCAGCTGATTTCTCAGCAAAAACTATGCAGGCCAGAGGGAGTGGCAAGAAATATTCAAAGTGATGAATAGCAAGGACCTACAACCAAGATTATTACCAAGAGCTTCACAGACAAGAAGTTAAAGAAGTTCATCACCACCAAACAAGTATTACATGAAATGTTGAAGGGTATTCTTTAAGAAGAGGAAGAAAAATAAAAAGATCAAAAATATGAACAACAAAATGGCAACAAATACATACCTATCAACAATTGAATCTAAAAATCAAAATAAGCGAATAAGAAATCTAATGAACAGAATAAACTGGTGAATAAAATAGAATCAGAGGTATGGAAATGGAACAGACTGATGATACTCAGAGGGAAGGAGGGTGGGGGCGCAGGAAGAGATTAAACAAAGATCTTATATGCACAGATGCATTACCTATGGACACAGACAATAGGGTGATGAAAGCCTGGGGCAGGGTGGGAACCAGGTGGAGGGAGGCAATGGGGGGAAAAAAGAGGGACTTCTGTAATAATCTCAACAATAAAGATTAAAGCAAAACAAAAAACAGACCACCAGAGGGGATTCTCCTAGCCCTTGGCCAGCCCTGTTCCACCCCCAGGAGTGGGAACATTTCTGAGAGTCAGGGACCCCTTGCTGCTCACTGGAGTCTTCAGAGTCAGTTCCAACCACAGCCTCTGTGGCTGTTGCAGCCATAGCCAGGGGAGGTAGATACTAGGGTGGGGGCAGTCCCCATACAATGACACCACTAGAGTGCACCCTGTAGAGGCTACAGAGTAACAGCCACCTCAGTATAGGGGGATGTGGTAGGGACTGGGATCCTTCAAGGCAATGGATCCAATGCTGCCAGGACACCCAAGATGTGTTGGCTGCATATCTGATTTTGGTTGATGACTATAACCTCACCCAGGCAGCCTTCCAGTGGGGCTACTGGGTGGATGAGGGACCAAACAGCTTCTGCCTCCGCCCCAGTGTATTCAGCCTATCGAGAATCCTGCTCCCCCCTGCAAGCCAGCCTGCCCACCCCAGGTAGAGTCTGTACCTGGACCAGTGGCCCCAAAGGGGCAGAGGGTGCCGAGGTCTCCACCCTGAGACTGTGACTCTGTAAACCAGTCTGAGAGTCAATGTGGCCTCCCTGTCCAGAAAGTGGATCTCGGGGCTCACAAGAGGTCGTTAGCAGGTGAGGGCCACAAAGAACTCAAGAGCAGCTGGCTGGCCGCAGCTCCAGAACAGCAGCAGGCATCTCTGCAGGGGAGGTGGAACAGTGGGAATTCCTAAACCTCTTAGATGTGACATACCCACAGGCCCCACAGCCAGAGACACAAGGAGGCAGGCAATGTCTTGACCACAAAGCAATACCTCATGTTAGGACCCTATTTTTCATTTATGAACATTAAATTCTGGAATTTATGTAGTAAACCCTCATAGTTTCCAGGGTTTCTTCCCTAAGTCCACCTTCACAAAGTTGCTATTTAGATCAGATCAGAGGATCCAAGATGGCGGCGTAGGTAAACACCTAAACTGCTGCCTCGCACAACAATTTCAAAACTACAACTAAAAGACAAAACATCTATCACCCAGAACCACGGGAAAGCTGGCTGAGTGGAAGTTCTACAACTAGAAGGAAAGAGCAAACAGCATTGAGGGGTGCACAAGCGCTGAAAAGCTGAGGTACGGAGATGCGCAATCGGGCTGGCAACGGGTGACTGGGAGTGCTGCTGTTTTCAACCCCAAGGGAGATAAGCTCCCGATTACTCGGAACTCCAGTTTCTGGGGAGACACGGGGGACCCAAACTCCTACGGGGAGAAGCTGGACTGTCTGCCGTGGGGTCGGAAAGTGAGGGAGGCTTGCTTGCAGGGCTGCGTGCAGGAATAATTGTTTATTGTGCTGGGGCATGGGACACGGGGACACGGTTGGAGACACAGAGCTGGCTTACTGGCAGCCATCGCTGTTTGCCACGCCCTAGCCTAGTCACGCCCTGAGACCCCGCCCCCACAATCTACAAACCCACCCAAGCTCCAAGCAGCGGCTTTAGCATATGAATGACCTGCCCTATTGCAGCTTAACCTAGCAAACTTTGCAGCCCGCGTCAGACAGCTCCAAAACCTCCAAACCCCAAGCAAAGAGGAGAAAACTGTAGTTCTCGCTGTAGCGCCTGCTGGGTGGCCTCAGACAGTAACTGACCTGCACCCCATTGGAGATCCAGAAGCCATTGTACCTAGTGGTCAGTGTGAGACACCAGATTTCAACTCCTCACATCCATAAGTGACACATTCAAGAGGCAGACTCAGTGAGCACCAAAGCCCCACTGAAACAAGTCCTGCACCATAAGCGTGTCTCCAGTGCAGCAGTTCTTCCATTATAGACACAGCGGGTCCTCACAGCCAATTGGCCTGGAAGGTCAATTCCTCCCAGTGTACAAACAGCAATCAAGGCTTAACTACACCAAGACTTTGCACTCAGCCCACAAAGGGGTGTACCAAAGGCGTCCACCTCAGGTGATTGGGGAGGCTGAGCTACTGGCCCCTATAGATCACCTACCACACAAAGCCACTCCATCAACACAAGGAAGCAACAAAATGCGGAGACAAAAAAACATGTCACGAATGAGAGAAATGGAGGAAAGCAAACTACTGGACGACATAGAGTTCAGAACCACATTTATAAGGTTACTCAAGAATCTTCTAAAAACTGCTGAGTAACTTAGTGAGACCCTTAAGGATCTTAATGAGAATGCCAAAAAAATGGAAAATGACCAGTCAGAAATTAAGCATACACTGTCTGAAATAAAGAATATACAGAAACTCAACTGTAGATCAACGTACCCCAAGAATCAAACCAAAGATCTGAAATATGAGGAAACAAAAAACACCCAACCAGAAAAACAAAAAGAAAAAATCCAAAAATATGAAGATAATGTAAGGAGCCTCTGGGACAACTTTAAGCGTACCAACATCCAAATTTTTGGGGTGCCAGAAGAAGAGAGAGAGCAAAATATTGAAAACCTATTAGAAGAAATAATGACAGAAAACTTTCCCTACCTGGTGAAAGAAATAGACTTACAAGTTCAGGAAGCACACAGAACCCCATACAAGAGGAATCCAAAGAGGACCACACCAAGACACATCATAATTAAAATGCCAAGGGCAAAAGACAAAGAGAGAATCTTGAAAGCAGCAAGAGAAAAACGGTTAGTTACCTACAAGGGAGCACCCATACGACTGTCAGCTGATTTCTCGGCAGAAACTATGCAGGCCAGAAGGGAGTGGCAAGAAATATTCAAAGTGATGAACAGCAAGAACCTACAACCAAGACTACTCTACCCAGCAAAGCTATCATTCAGAGTTGAAGGTCAGATAAAGAGCTTCACAGACAAGAAAAAGCTAAAGGAGTTCATCACCACCAAACCAGGATTACATGAAATGCTGAAGGGTGTTCTTTAAGAAGAGGAAGAAGAAGAAAAAGGTAAAGATAAAAATTATGAACAACAAAATGACATCCAATACATACCTACCAACAAGTGAATCTAAAAATCAAGTGAATAAAAAATCTGAAGAACAGAATGGACTGGTGAATATAATAGAATCAGGGACATAGAAAGGGAGTGGACTGACAATTCTCAGGGGGGAGGGGGTGTGAGGGGTGCGAGAAGAGATTGGACAAAAAGCTTACACCTATGGATGAAGACAGTGGCGGGGGGTAAGGGCATGGGGTGGGGTGGAAAATCAGGTGGAGGGGAGCTATGGGGGGGAAAAAAGAGGAACACCTGTAATAATCTGAACAATAAAGATTTATTTAAAAAAAAATAGATCAGATCAATTAAGTTTCCGGCCATGGAGGCACTTCCCACTCATCCCAGAGCACCTCTGTGCCCTTTTCTCCTGTAGGCCTGGCACTCAGACCAGTCTCCAGCCACCACCTGCTCCCCGGGGCCCTCACCGTGGACTTCCTGTCCCCAACCACACAGATTTCCCAAATTCACCTTCTGGCCCCACCCCCATCTAAGAAACCATGGTCACACACTGTCCCACCTGCCCGCCTCCTGGCCTCTGGCCCTCTGCTATTCTCTTAGCAAGACTAAAGGAGCCCACAGACCAGCTTGTGGGAAAATGTTACTTCAGCAGCATCCCTGCTGGTGAAAAGGACCACCATTTCCTACAGAGGGGCCAAGGTCTGAAAAGAAAGCGACAGAGAAACCAAGATGGCGGCATAGGTGAACACCTAAACTGCTTCCTTGCACAACAATTTAAAAACCACAGCTAGCCGAAACCGGTTTGGCTCAGTGGATAGAGCGTCGGCCTTCGGACTGAAAGGTCCTGGGTTCGATTCCGGTCAAGGGCATGTACCTTGGTTGCGGGCACATCCTCAGTGGGAGGTGTGCAGGAGGCAGCTGATCGATGTTTCTCTCTCATCGATATTTCTAGCTCTCTATCCCTCTCCCTTCCTCTCTGTGAAATATCAATAAAATATATTAAAAAAAAAAAAAAAAAAAAAAAAAAAAAAAAAAAAAACCACAGCTAAAAGACAGAACAGACACCACCCAGAACCACAGGAAAGCTGGCTGAGTGGAAATTCTACAACTAGAAGGAAGGAGATGGGCACACGGAGACTCAGAGGAGCTGCAAAAGGCTGAGGTACGGAGACACGCGCACAGGGAGGACGGGCGGCTGAGTGCCTGGCTAGCTTTCTCTAGTGGGAGAGAGACAGAAGCTCCCGACTGCACTGAACCCCAGTTCAAACTGCACTGAACCCCAGTTCCGGGCGAGACCCTGGGGTCCCAGACTCATACAGGGGGAGTCTGGACTGTCGGGAAAAGAGAGGAGCTCACGGAAACTCAGGCGAGCCGCGAAAGGCAGAGGTCTGGAGGCGCGCGCGCAAGTCCGCACAGAGAGGACTGACTGCTGAGTGCGCCACTGGCTTTCTCCAGCGGGAGGAAGGCGGAAGCTCCCGACTGTGCTGAACTCCAGTTCCTACTGCACTGAACCCCAGTTTTGGGCGAGACCCTGGGAACCCAGACTCATATGGGGAGAGTCTGGACTGTCGGGAAAAGAGAGGATCGCACGAAAACTCAGGGGAGCCGCGCAAGGCAGAGGACTGGAGGCGCGCGCGCAAATGCGCACAGAGAGGACTGACTACTGAGTGTGCCGCTGGCTTTCTCTAGCGGAAGAAGGAAGTTCCCGACTGCGCTGAACTCCAGTTCCGGGCGAGTTTCTGGGAACCCTGACTCATTCGGGGAGAAACTGGACTGTCCGGCAGTGGGCGAAACTCAAGGGCGGCTTTCTCTCAGAGGTGCTTGCAGCGATTACCGAGGGACACTGAGACCCAGGGGCCTCATAGGGCAGGGCTGACAGGACGCCAGGGCTGTCTGCTCAGCCCTGAGACTCCGCCCCATCCAAGCTGAACACAGAGGCTTTTGCAATTTTGCAAGTCTTGTCTTATAAAGGTGTCTCCAGCACAGAAATTCTCCCGGTGTAGACACAGCTGATCCTCACAGCCAATTGGCCTGGAGGTCAATTCCTCCCAGTGATACCAACAACAATCAAGACCTAACTACATCAAGGCTGTACACACAGTCCACAAAGGGGTGCACCAAGAGTGTCCACCTCAGGTAACTGGGGAGGCTGAGCCACTGGGCCCTATAGGACACCTAGCACACAAAGCTACTCTACCAACTCAGGGAAGCAGCAAAAATACAGAGACAAAGAAACAGATCACAAACGAAAGAAATGGAGGAAAGCAAACTGGATATAGAGTTCAAAACCACGGTTATAAGGTTTTTCAAGAATTTCCTAGAAAAGGCCGATAAATTTAGCGAGACCCTCGAAGATATGGAAAAGGACCAACTAGAAATTAAACATACACTGACTGAAATAAAAAATATTATACAGAGACCTAACAGCAGACTGGAGGAATGCAAGAATCAAGTCAAAGATTTGAAATACAAAGAAGCAAAAAACACTCAACCGGAAAAGCAAAAAGCAAAAAGAATCCAAAAATTTGAAGATAGTGTAAGGAGCTTCTGGGACAACTTCAAGCGTACTGACATCAGAATTATGAGGGTAACAGAAGAAGAGAGAGAGCAAGATACTGAAAACCTATTTGAAGAAAATAATGACTGAAAACTTCCCCCACCTGGTGAAAGAAATAGACTTACAAGTCCAGGAAGCACACAGAACCCCAAACAAAAGGAATCCAAAGAGGACCACACCAAGACACATGATAATTAAAATGCCAAGAGCAGCCCTGACTGGTTTGGCTCAGTGGATAGAGCATCAGCCTGCAGACTCAAGAGTCCCAGGTTCGATTCTGGTCAAGAGCATGTACCTTGGTTGCGGGCACATCCCCAGTAGTGGGTGTGCAGGAGGCAGCTGATCGATGTTTCTCTCTCATCAATGTTTCTAACTCTCTCTCCCTCTCCCTTCCTCTCTGTAAAAAAATCAATAAAAATATATTAAAAAAAAAAAACTCCAGTGCCTAGAATGGGGCTGTATCTGTAATAAAAAAATAAATCCTATCTAATAAAAGAGTAATATGCAAATTAACTATCACTCCGCTACACCCACCAAGCCACGCCCACCAGCCACGCCCACCAGCCAATCAGGAGCGAATATGCAAATAAACCCAACCAAGATGGCTACAGCCACAGATAGCAGGAAGGAGGCTTGCGTTTCCCCGGCGATGGAGGAAGCCAAGCTTTCCGCCTGCCCTTGCTGGCCTAGGCCTCCACTCAAGGCTACAAAGTTTCAATGATAGAAAATACATAAACCCAAACAGAAATGGCGGCAGCCACGGAGCTGGAAAGAGCAGGAGGCTAGGGTTGCCCGCAGCGATGGAGGAAGCCAAGCTTTCCACACACCCTGGCCGGCCCAGGCCTCATTTAAGGCTACAAAGTTTCAATTACAGAAGATACATAAATCCAAAAAAAATGGCTGCTGCCACGGAGCAAGCAGAAGGCTTGGCTCTGCTCCAGGCTACAAAGTTTCAATTGTAGAAGATAAATAAACCGCAGATCCCAGGGCCTCCGCTTGGGTCGCCAGGGGGCGTGGCCAGCCTGCAAACCACCACAGGCCCCTTGCCCAGGCCACCCCATGCCCCAAGGGAACCCCTACCCTGATCCGGGACACCCTTCAGGGCAAACCAGCTGGCCCCCACCCATGCACCAGGCCTCTATCCTATCTAATAAAAGAGTAATATGCAGATTGACCATCACTCCAACACACAAGATGGCTGCCCCCATGTGGTCAAAGATCCTGCCCCCATGTGGACACAAGATGGCCACCACAAGATGGCCAGCAGGGGAGGGCAGTTGGGAGGGACCAGGCCTGCAGGGAGGGCAGTTGTGGGCGATCAGGCCAGCAGGGGAGGGCTGTTGGGAGGGACCAGGCCTGCAGGGGAGGGCAGTTGGGGGCGATCAAGCCTGCAGGGGAGGGCAGTTAGGAGTGACCAAGCTGGCAGAGGAGGGAAGTTGGGGGGACCAGGCCTGCAGGGGAGGGCAGTTAGGGGTGACCAGGCCTGCAAAGGAGGGCAGTTAGAGGAAAACAGGCTGGCAGGAGAGCAGTTAGGCATCAATCAGGCTGGCAGGGGAGTGGTTAGGGGGTGATCAGGCTGGCAGGCAGAAGCGGTTAGGGGCAATCAGGAAGGCAGGCAGGCAAGCAGTTGGGAGCCAGCAGTCCTGGATTGTGAGAGAGATGTCCGACTGCCCGTTTAGGCCCAATCCCACTGTGATCAGGCTTAAACGGGCAGTCGGACATCCCTCGAGGGGTCCCAGATTGGAGAGGGTGCGGGCTGGGCTGAGGGACACACACACCCATGCACGAATTTCGTGCACCGGGCCTCTAGTAAATAAATAAAATAAAATGCCAAGAGCAAAAGACAAAGAGAAAATATTAAAAGCAGCAAGAGAAAAACAGTTAATTACGTAAAAGGGAGCACCCATACGATTGTCAGCTGATTTCTCAACAGAAACTATACAGGCCAGCCCTGGCCAGTTTGGCTCAGTGGATAGAGCGTCAGCCTGGGGATTGAAGGGTCCCAGGTTCGATTCCGGTCAAGGGCATGTACCTAGGTTGCAAGCACATCCCCAGTGGGTGGTGTGCAGGAGGCAGCTGATCGATGCTTCTCTCTCATCTATGTTTCTAACTCTATCCTTCTCCCTTCCTCTCTGTAAAAAAATCAATAAAATTTAAAAAAAAAAAAAAGAAAGGAAAACTATGCAGGCCAGACGGGAGTGGCAAGAAATATTCAAAGTGATGAATAGCAAGAACCTACAACCAAGATTACTCTACCCAGCAAAGCTATCATTCAGAATTGAAGGGCAGATAAAGAGCTTCACAGATAAGAAAAAGCTAAAGGAGTTCATCAAACACCAAACCAGTATTATATGAAATGCTGAAAGGTAGTCTTTAAGAAGAGGAAGAAGAAAAAGGTAAAGATAAAAATTATGAACAACAAATACATATCTATCAACAAGTGAATCTAAAAATCAAGTGAATAAAAAATCTGATGAACAGAATAAACTGGTGAATATAATAGAATCAGGGGCATAGAAAGGGAGTGGACTGACAATTCTCAGGGGGAAAGGGGTGTGGGGGGTGCAGGAAGAGACTGGACAAAGGTCGTACACCTATGGATGAGGACAGTGGGGAGGAGGTAAGGGCAGAGGGTGGAATGGGAACCAGGTGGAGGGGAGTTATGGGGGGGAAAAAAGAGGAACAATTGTAATAATCTGAACAATAAAGATTTATTAAATTTTTTTTAAAAAAAGAAAAGAAAGGGACAGAGCTGTCAGAACATGGAATGGAGGGGCATTCCCCCCTCACCCCCATGGATGAAAAGAGCTGAACCATGACATTTGCACTCACCAAGCTCAGAAGTTATTCATCAGCTCACTGCTACCTCACAGGCAGCTGGTAGAAGGTTATGCAGGAAAGATCAGAGGGGACAAGGCTCACTCCTCCCTCAGGACACCCCAAGGAGCCTCCCTTGTCACAAGGTGCTTAGGACTCAAGGCCAGCCTCAGTATGGTCAGATCCTGGACTCAAGGCCACACAAGCCACAACCTAGACATTGCACTTGGAGCTGGCAGAAGAAAGGACTTTTCGTTTGTGTTTTATTTTTTAGAGAGAAGATGGGAAGGAGGGAGGGGGAAAGGGAGGTAGAGGAAGAGGGAGAGAGAGAAAGAGAACATTGATCAGTTCATAGCCTGACCGGGGATCAAACCCGTAACCTGAGTATGTGCCCTGACTGGGTATCAAACCCACAACCTTTCAGTTTATGCGAAAATGCTCCAACCGAGTCACACTGGCCACGGTGAAAAGGTTCGATTCCGGTCAAGGTTTATTGAGTGCCAACAGTATGTGGAGCATAAGATACACAAAGGTAACCCAAGCTTAAAAAGCTTGGAGGGAACCCTGGCTGGTCTGGCTCAGTGGTTAAGAGTGTTAGCCCTCAGGTCCAGGTTCAATTCCCAGTCAAGAGCATGTACGTAGGGTTGCAGGCCCAATCCCAGCCCAAGTCAGAGTGTATGCAGCAGGCAATCTATATATGTGTCTCTCTCACACTGATGTTTCTCTCTGTCTCTCTCTCACTCCACCCTCTTCCCTTCCACTCTCAGTAGAAATCAATGGGAAAAAAATAGCCTCAGGTGAGGATTAACAACAACAAAAAATTGGAGGGAAAAGGTGGGATAGAAAAGAAGGGACTGGGAGCCAAAACCGGTTTGGCTCAGTGGATAGAGCGTCGGCCTGCAGACTGAAAGGTCCCAGGTTCGATTCCGGTCGAGGGCATGTAACTTGGTTGCGGGCACATCCCCAGTAGGAGGTGTGCAGGAGGCAGCTGATCGATGTTTCTCTCTCATCGATGTTTCTGACTATCTATCCCTCTTCCTTCCTCTCTGTAAAAAAATCAATAAAATATATTTAAAAAAAAAAAAAAAAAAAAAAAAAAGAAGGGACTGGGAGTCAGTGGAAAGTGCAGTAGCCCAAGCACAGACAGAACCTGGACGGGGAGCCTAGACTGGGCATGGGCGAGCTGGCACTGGGGATGGACTTTGAAATGTGAGGCTTATCCAGAAAAGGGCAGGAATGGTAGGGACAACATGTCCCTTTCTGAGGCTCAACAGCTCCAAGTCAGTTAAAGCAGTGCCTTGTGTAGCCAACTTTAAAAATCCTGAC
Organism: Plecotus auritus; assembly: GCF_963455305.1. Classification (NCBI taxonomy): domain Eukaryota; kingdom Metazoa; phylum Chordata; class Mammalia; order Chiroptera; family Vespertilionidae; genus Plecotus; species Plecotus auritus. The sequence goes on along the minus strand of NC_137774.1, from coordinate 71,507,875 downwards.
CAGTGAGGCTCAGTTGGTTAGGACATTGACTTGTACAATGAAGGGTGGTGGATTGATTCCTGATTTGGGCATATACCCAGGTTTTGGGTTTGATCCCTGGTCAGGGGGAATATAGGAGGCCACCAATTGACGTATGTCTCTCACATCAATGTTTCTCTCTCTCCCTCTCCCTTCCTCTCTTTCTAAAATCAGTAAAAACAAAAACAAACCCTACAGATCCTCAGGTAAGGATTAAAAAAAATTCATGTGAATTTTACAACTGAATTCTTGTTCTATTTTTTTGTTGTTGTTAAACTTCACCCAAGGATATTTTTTCCATTGATTTTCAGAAAAAAATGGAAGGGAAGGAGGGAGAGAAGGAAGGAGGGGGAGAGGGAAAGAGAGAGAAAGAGAGAAAGGAGAGAGACATTGACGTGAAAGAGACACATCAATTGGTCACCTTCTACACTCACCCCAAACTGGGCCAGGGATCAAACCTGCAACCCAGGTACACGCCATTGACCAAGAATCGAATCCGCAACCCTGCTGTGTGTGGGCCGATGTTCACTCAGAAACACCAGCCAGGGCAATTTGTTCTATTTTTTTAAAATATATTTTTATTGATTTCAGAGAGGAAGGGAAAAGGAGAGAGAACATCAATAATGAGAAGCATTGATTGGCTGCCTCCTGCACTCCCCATACTGGGGATTGAGCCTACAACCCAGGCATATGCCCTGAATGGGAATCAAACCATGACCTCCTGGTCCATAGGTCGATGCTCAACCAGTGAGCCACGCCAGCTGGGATGTTCTATTTTTAATACAAAAATGTTTTCTCAAAAACTTCACAGAGGCCATCCTGACACATAGAATCAAACACACTAATTTACAAAGCTCGGGCAAAGAGCATTCTTAGAGAGAGAGGTGCGCAGGGGCCAGGCATTCAGACACACAACAGAACCCTGAGCTGGGCACTCTTCCACACTCCCGGAACACACGCCAGCTCTCTGTGGCATCCAGAACCTGCCAGTCACTCCAGATATACCTGCTGTTGGGCTGACCTCCACAAGGTCACGAACAACCAGAGTGGGCTTTAGAAGGAACCCTCATCCAGGCCCTGTCAGGTAGCTCAGTTGGTTAGAGCCTCCTCCTAATATGCCAAGGTTGCAGCTGTGATCCCCAGTCAGGACACATATAAGAATCAACGAATGAATGAATGAATAAGTGGGACAAACTGATGTGTTTTTTTTTCCTCTCTCTCTGTCCCTTCCTCTCTATCTCTAAAAATGAATTTTAAAAAATTGTTAAAGGAACCTTCATCATACTGTGTTTCTCCCACATGGTATGACTCTCTGAGCTTCAGATTTGCTCAGGCATCACCAGGCTCTGAAGGTAGGACACTCAGCCCAGTGGCTCCTTCACACTGGTCCTGTTACTGGGTAATCCCCTGAATTACAGGGGAGAGCTCTCCCCTCCTAGGCTCTTGTCAATCTCCTGAGAAGAATTCAAACAGGTGAAAGAAAGCAGTATTGAAGCAAAGCAAGCGAAATTATTAAGGAAGTAAAGCAAGCAAATTTATTAAAAATGCACTCGGCATAAAGCACAAGTGGACAACTCAACTATCACCTGGTAAGGGTTCAAGGGGTTTTAATACCCTTCCCCCTATAGGTTTCAAAGTTCCCCTGCCAGTTATCTTGGGTAGCAGACTAGGTTTCAAAGTCCCCCTCTACACTGTTGTGGCTTATCTCAGAATGTTTATACATACATCTGGTCATCTTGTTTGGCAAGTCCTATAGCGGCTGACTTCTTTGTTTAGTGGGTGAGATAAAACTCCCTCCTTTTCCCCCCTTCCCCAAGATGGCTGACTTCTTTGTTCAGTAGGTGAGATAAAACTCCCCTTTCTTTACCCTTTCCTCCTTTCCTGCCCCAGCAGCTATCTTTTCTATTTAACAGTCCCAGCAACGTGGCCCCAGCACTCCCCCCAAGAAGGAAAGCCACAGAGCCCATGACCCAGACCTGCCTCGAGGCCCACCCACCTGGGCCTGGAACTGCGGGTTCACTGGGGAAACCCTGAGACATTGAAAAGTAAGCAGCCTTCAGTGACACACTACACCATCCTCCACCAGGGACAAGCCAGCCTGTCCAGCTTTGCCACTGATGAGCGACACGTAAGGAAATTCAAAAGCAGTCTCCCCTGTGGAGTCATGTCAGTACTCCGGTTTAATTTCTTCTTGTGGACTCATTTTGATTTGATGAACTTCATTAAGAAACAGTTCCAGAAAAAATATTAAAAACAAAGAGAAAAAAGAAAAGAAACAGCTCCGAGATGGCAGAGTTAGGACAGGATAGGCAACAGAATATGAGAACTGTGCTCTCACCACTGAGCTACCAGAAGGGAGATTTCAAACTCTACAAGACGTGCCAGGGGCCCTACACCAAGACCCTGAAATTCCACAAGGCCTAATCTCCAGCTGCAGCCCACATGATGACAGACTTGACTCTCATTTAGAAGCACATGAGCAGGACTCTGTGCCTCATCTCTGAGCACGTGAGCATGAGCAGCGTGCTCCAGAGTCCAGGAGCTTTGGCAAGGGTGGGCCGTGAACAGGCAACCTCGGACATCACTGCTGGGCTAGCTGACCAGATGTGTGCCAGGCGTCAGCCCCTCAAAACCTCATGTGCTTGTATTGCTAATGTGGAAATAAAGAAAAATACAGAACACAAAAATAGAAAATATCACAAATTCAGAAGTCTTAGGCTCATGTTTGCACAAGCACAGACAGGGCCATCTCAGGGATATTTATACTATGTGGTTTGTGACTGAGGCACAGCTATCAGCACGCTGCATTAACATCACGTCATCATTCCACAAGTCTGCACCAGCCCCATAAGGAGAACCTGATAATGTACACTTGGGGTACTCACACTTATACAGCAAGGAACTGGACCCAAGACTAAGACTCCTGGATCTCTTCCCTTCCTCCCTCTTTCCGTCCTTTCTTCAAGTTACATAACAAGCGTGTGCTACATTTCTAGAGTAGCCAGGCTGGGTTTCTTTTTTTTTTTTTTTTTTTTTTTTTTTTTGTAAAAGAGCCAGAATTAACACTGCATTCTCTTCAAAAGAATTCCCTCTACTGACCTTTCCCACTTCGCACTGGATTAGCATTTGACATACTTGTGAAGTGCTGGCTGTAAAACCATATGTCTACCATAAAGGCATAAAAAAGAGAAATGCTAGCCTTTGACTCTTGAACATTTAATGGAAGCCAGCATACTCCTCACTCCAGTTCACGCACTGGTGAGAGTGAGTTGGATCACTAATACTAGGTTGGCTGAATCCCTGAATCTCACTCCCAGGGGGCCCAAGGGAGTGTTGATGGCAAATGTTTGTGCACAGAAAATCCTATGCTTTTTATTTAGATTTCAATGGGAGAAACTTGACAGAAAGACTATAGCCTGCATTTAGATCAGGACACCGAACCCTCCAGTGGTCATCCCTTTTCCATTGCAACAAAGTAGTGGTGGTGTCCAATTGCTACTGTGTTTGTGGAAATCCAGAAGTGATCCAGCCAAGCTGCAGGTCTCCAGTGGAGGTTTGAAGCCTACATCCATGAGCCTGCGCCATGGGCCCCAGGGCCTGAACACGGGGGCTGCCAGGACAAAGATGAGGTCCTGGCCAAAGCCTAGAGCACGGTGCCTGGAGTCATTTGTCAAGAGAATAGGGAAGGCAAAGGCAGGGCAGAGCCCAAGTCACATGCTGTCCCAGGAGACCCCTGACCCAGGTTCCTAAACTGAGGGAGGCAGTGAAGACAACCCTGACTGAGAACCCCACGCCACCACTCCTCTCTGCCTGCCCATCAATGTTCTGAGGACCAGGAAGGCCTCCCAGCCTCTCAGACAGCCCACCCACACACACAGCTAGGTTCTCCCTGCCCATGCTCCAGGCCCAGCAGTAAAACTCAGCCCTTAAATTCAGAATTGAATGCACTGCCCAGCCAACCATCATGGATAAATTGGATGCTACTTGTCCCTAAGGGCTGCCACTCAGTGACACCAGGTTTTGAAAATGGCAAGGAACAAAGGTAGAGAATGACAGGCTCTTGCATAAGATTCTAAACAGAAAATATCTCTGTTGACATGTCACACTCCAGCTCCTTCAGTTTCCTTTATAGAGCTTTTGCACTTGGCTCCTTTCGATCACTTCCAGATTTCCACAAACACGTGTCCACAAATGGACACGACCACTACTTTGTTGCAACAGAAAAGGGATGGCCACTGGAGACCTGAAAATAAGAGGGCTGAGTGTCCTGAGTTAAATGCAAGATATATTCTCTGTCAAGTTTCTCCCACTGAAATCTAAACGCAAAAGCATAGGATTTTCTGTGCACAAACATTTGCAACCGATCTAATTAAAAGCACAGTTTTTATCCATTTAGAATTTGCACATAAAACCTTCACCTATGCCCTCTCTTCTGCTTTGTTTTCTACAGTTTCTCACATCCTTGACCAGGAAGAAGTGGTAGACATCACACATTGCAAATGAGGAAACGGAGGCCCAGAGACCAGATGCTTGTCCCAGGCAACAGATGCACACAGCAGGGATGGGACCTCACACAGCAAACAGGCTGCACATGTGCATGAGTGTCAGCTGGTTCTGACTTAGTTTTCCCTACAGGAGACCCCACAATGCCCTGTATGCACCGAGATCTGAAACCCTCCGGCACACTCGGGGAATAAAGGAAAAACAGGGCTCCAGGTAGAGACGAGGGTGCATATGACAGGGCTCCAGGTCATTCTGACCCTCAGCACTGCCCCTGGACACCTACCCTGGAAACAAACCCTCAGACATCAGGACTCTGACCCCCAGGTTGCCTCCCCAGCTGCAGACAGACACTGTTCAGTGTAGCTTTGAATTTAGGCTGACACATACGACTCAAATGAGGCTCTCCAGAAGGAAAGGCCCCCATCAATGAGCCTCCTGAGGAGGCTCCTGGAACAATTGTGCCTCAGATTATCTGAGGGAGTGCCACTAAGCTCCAGGAATAGTGGAGATGGTTCACAGGGCCCCATTCAGTTCAGCAGGACCCGACCCATTTAGAGACCATCACCCGAGTGGGGAGGACAGTTGTGAGCATAATGCTGTGGTGGACCTGCCAGCTCTAGTGCCACCTGCCCAGGTCACAGCTGCTATGAATTTTTACGTCACAAGGCAAGGGGCCATCCATCTGTCCGGTTTTATCAGGTACTTCCCTCCCGGGAGACATCTCAGGTACAAAGCTCCTGCATGTAAATCCCTGCAAATATCATGTGACTATGAGTGTGGGTGTTTAACATATAACTGCTGGCATTAGAAAATCAACTAGAGCCCTAGCCCAGTGGTCAGCAAACTGCGGCTCGTGAGCCACATGCGGCTTGCAAGCCTCGGTTTGCCGCTCTGTTGACTAATGAGTTTGCCGACCACTGCCCTAGCCAGTCTGGCTCAGTGGATAGAGCATCAGCCTGCAGACTGAAGGGTTCTGGGATCGATTCCAGTCAAGGGCACATGCCTAGGTTGTGGACTCGATCCCTAGTAGGGGGTGTGCAATGAGGCAACCGATCAATGATTCTCTCTCATCATAGATGTTTCCATCTCTCTCTTCCTCTCCCTTCCTCGATGAAATCAATTAAATATATATATATATATATATATATATATATATGTGTGTGTGTGTGTGTGTGTATGTATATATATATATATATATATATATATATATATATATATCTTTTTTTTTTTTTTTTTAAATCATGCCCTAGCTGGTTTGGGTCAGTGAATAGAGGGTCGGCCTGCAGACTAAAGGGTCCCAAGTTCGATTCTGATTAAGGGCACATGCCTGGGTTTCAGGCTTAATCTACAGTAGGGGGCGTGCAGGAGGCAGCCAATCAATGATTCTCTCTCATCATTGATGTTTCTCTCTCTCCCTCTCCCTTCCTCTCTGAAGTCAATAAAAAAAAAAAAATATTTAAAAAAAAATCAACTAGAGACGGAAACAGGTGAGAATTATGACCCCTTGGGGCAGAGGCACCAGTTGTAAGAACCCAGGGGCCCTCACTGCAAACACTCGGCGGGGGCTCTGCCAGCCTGGGAATGGGGCCTCCTCAGGGCCAGAGTTTCCAGTTCCCCCTGGACACCAGCCACTCTGAGGTAGAAGGCAAGACACTGCAGACAGGACACCAGCCTGGGGTTCATACCTGGCCCACTGCTCTCTCGAGGCACCTGAGCCCTCACCACCAGCTGTCTCCACGGCCACCGCCCTGCTGGCTCCCAGGTGGCCTCTGCTCTCTTCCTGCACTTGGCTCTGCTGGCAGATTCAGTGCAGAGTCCACCCTTCCCTCGCTCTGGGGCTGAAGGGCAGGCCTGCGGCTCCTCTGCTCCCTAACCCCTCCTAAACTTTTGTATAGAAAACTGTGTATAAAAGTTATGTGTTCTATTTAATTCTTATGCTTTTGGGCTTGTAAGTGGCTTCTAGTCCTTCTCACAATAAAAAAATTTTTGAAGATATCAAAAAAATTTTTTCAAGTTTTTTAAAAAATAAATAACTAGGACTGCCTGGGACTCAGCGCCCCTATATCTCTGTTTTGAGATACCACAGCCTATCTATCAGCAATGAGTGGCTGGCCCAGCTCATCCTTCAGAACCATCCCCACACACGTAAACTGCCTTGCAAAAGCAGGCCAAGATCCTGGAGGCCCAATGCTGAGGAAACCAGAGCCCACCAGAACACAACTGCGGGAGAGACAGTGGGTGCATCCCCCACTTAGATGCCGCCCGGATGCCTTGAGGCTCTCCCGACACACACCATCAAGGCATGGTGAACTCTGGAGCAGTGTTCTCCAGTTTCTTGCAAGAAACCTCAGTGACTGCCCAGGAACCTGTGCCCCTCCCACAGGCATAGCCTCCAGTGCCCGCAGCAGGAACTGGCCTTCCAGGACCTGTCCTAAAACCAGCCAGGAGCTCTGAGTGGACAGCATGAAGAGGCAGCCAGGAAGCAGGGAGACCAAGTGTGTGTGGCTGAGGTGGGAGCTGGCACCACGAGGTTTGGGTAAGCCAGTGAGGCTATGTAAGAGACATTAACAAAAAGACATCATGAGGGGGAGATTGAAAGCACTTTTGGTACATTCTTTCTAAAAGTACAGAAGTAAGATGAAGACTATTAAGAGCCGACTCTAACTCTACTGGACTGCAGTAGCCCAGCTCCAAGCACCGGGCAGGGCAGATGTTCCAGACATCATCTTCCTTAATGCTCACAAGGCCGCCATGACTTAGAGAGGCACATTAACTTGCCCCAAGCCACACAGCCAATTAAGTTGTGGGTGGAGTCAGTCAGGGCCAGAGTACCAGCAGGGTTGCTCCATCCCACCCAATACCCACATCCCAGTTGCAGACTGGAATTTTCTGGGTGCTCTGTAGTGTGGGGACAGATGGCCATTAAGACCTGGTGAGAGCACTGGTGTTCGAACTGGAAGGTTCCTGGGTTCCATTCTGATCAAGGCCACGTGCCCAGGTTGGGGGCTCAATTCTCAGTAGGGGGCATGCAGGAGGCAACTGATCAATGATTCTCACTCATCATTGATGTTTCTATCTCTCCCTCTCCCTTCTTGGAAATCAATAAAACTATATTTTCAAAAAAGATACCTGCTGGCACCCTGGCCACACAGACCTCCTCCCTTGGTGCCAAGCAACCAGCTCCTTTAGAGGACCTGAAAGACTGCTGGCCCAGTGACTACTGACCTGGAGAGTCCCTGGAAAGGAGCCATGAGCACCGACCGCTCACAGGTGAAAGCAGCCACTGACAACCTGGCCAGAGGTAGGCATCTCTGTGTTCCCCTACAACTCTAATGCAAAATCAGTATTCTGACGGCTGCTTAAACTAACACCAGTCACTGTGCTGCTGGAGGAGAGGAACTGAAGGATACGTGTGCATGGGGCAGAAAGAGGAACTGCTGTGCGGCTGACACACTTCCTCCGGCTACCCTCAGATGACTGAGGGTGGGACAGCCTGGGGGCCGGTGCCCTGAAGCAAGCTCTTCTCACTCTTTTTTAGGACTTTACAGCATTGACTCTAGGGCTGGCTCAGGTCAGAGGAGCCTTCCAGTTAGGCACCTTGTGAAGAGATGACCCCTCTTCTGGGAGCAAGCACCTGCTGTACTAAGGGGAGGAGAAGGACTGCTCCCAGGACACAAGGGGACCATTCCCTCAGGTCCTGAACCAACCTCGATGCGTGGTCAGGGCTAAGAACAGACCCAGAGCCCCATCCTCCAGCAAAGTGTGAACTGACATGCACCAGTGTCTCAGGACACCCACTCGTGGCCTCAGGCTGGCGCACAGCTCTCATCAGGACAGGAGCCACTCGTAAGAATTCGGCCAGTTAAGCCCTTCACCTCTGATCTAGTTATATGAAACATAATCTACCACTTCCACTCAGAATAATCCCCACTTCTCTTGCCAAGTGGCTTAAAATATCATATTTCCACCCACAGCCCCATCACTTAGCCCTGTCTATAAAATTCCTTTCACTATCTTTCCAATCCTGACTCTTGCCAATACCAAGTACACCTGGAGTGAGCCCAAGCAAAGAACTGAAAAGGGCAAGTCATCAGAAGCACCATGATGGCCCCACCCCTCAAAGACCCATATGCTGCTACAGAATCTGCAAACCCAAAGCCAGGACAACGGCCCTGTCAGAGGACCAAAGCAAATAGGCAACCCACAGTTTTCTCCCGGACAGGCTCAGCTGCAGAGACCAAATCCCCTCAATCTTACTTCATCTGAGTGGTTTACCATCAACAAGTAGTCAGATTTCCTGTTGCCCTTATACTCCTAAAGTATCTCCACATTGAAACAGGGGCTGCTTCAGCTCTAAACAAGGTCTAACCTGTTCAACAATACCTATGGGCCAGCTATCTTGGAATACAAAGAGACATAACCAAAATGAATCACACATCAAGTATTTACTAAGCACTTCCGGGAAGCAGTATTACACCTGGCCAGTCCCTAAAGGAACGTGGAAGAGAAAAATGACCCAGGACAGACACAGCCCCCATGGAGGAAGCCCCAGGAGGAAAAGAGAATTCACACATACACTGTCCATAAAGAGAACTTCATGGTGGCACTGGGCCCAAAGTCAGAACTTGAGACAAGAAGGTAGGGGATGGTGGGTCCATGATGGCATTGGGCCCAGAGTCAGAACTTGAGACAGGAAGGTAGGGGACGGTGGGCACTGGGTCCCACTCAAGCTCGTCCTGAAACAGGGAATGTGAAGACTTCGGTGAAGGGGGACCAGTTGTATTCCAACTCCCCACCTTCCCTAGCAACCCGCTTGCCCACTTCTAAAAAAACACTCTGAAAATGTCCTGTAACTCCAACTCTCCCACATGGCTTCAATGACTGAGCTCCCCACCAGACATTCTTCCTTTAACAGGCCACAGGCATTCTCCCAGTGAACTCCAAACCCTTGGAACTCCTCCCCCTTAAATCTCCCGACCCAACCCCTATCCAAGCACCACCTTCTGCAAGCCCAGGTGCTCAATAAACACTAGTCCAACGCCCAACCAGAAATCTTCCACCAGGACCACGCTGAGCTTCAGCCCTAGGATTATCTGCCAGGTATGCTTTCATTAATCTTAACTAGGAGGTCAGGGCTTGAGATTTTTACCTGTGAATCAACATCCTGTTTCTCTTCCATTTTGTAATTACTAGTGTCCCACTCCTCCAAACATCCCCTCCCCTCCTCCCTAATCCTCAGATTCCTCTCTCAGGGTTTAGTGACTCTCTGGAGATTCTTTTTTCTTTTTTTTATCCACCAGAGGATAAATTTTACTTATTTTAGAGAGAGGAAGGGAGAAAGAGGGAGGGAGCGAAACATCTATCAGTTGCCCCCGGTACCAACCCTGACTGGTATGTGACCTGATCAGGAATCAAACCTGAGACCTTTCAGTGTACAGGACGACACTCCAACCAACTGAACCACACCTGGCCAGGGCTCTGGGACATTCTTTCATCTAAACCAAGGAGAAAGAAACTAAAGAGACAAAGTATCTTATACGTTTTCTCACTGAAATAAAAAATCCTACTCCTACATCTAATGTGAATTAGCATTACTCTTTCTGACAAATTCACATTATCTGTGACTAAAATTAACCCTTATTTACTATCAACTATTTTATTTTATGAGACAGAAACTGTAACTGCTACTTTACCTTCATGTTATAAATTTCTGTTTTACATTTTAGAAAACAAATATGGCTAAGTGGATGATAATTGGAAAAGCAACAACATAGATATATTCTGATAGATTAATTACCCTCCCTCAGAGAACTATTACAGTAAAGCATGAATTTTTAAATTAGTCTTGAAACAGTCAAATAAAGGGATGAATGGACTTAACTGTGCAAGCTATAGTTAACTGGCTCAGAATCAATTGTTTCAATGTTGACTAGACAGCCATTGCCTCAAAACAACCCGAAGGACAAGAGCAATTTAAAATCTGACTCAATATAGAAACAGGAACTCCGGAGTAGCAATGCTAGTGAATGACCACTAAGACCCACTGTTTAAAAAGAAAAACAAAACAGTAAAACATACACCCACACTATAAAAGGAAAATCATAGCTCACAAAGCCTATTTCTATCCTGGATATGACTGTCATTTTCTGGGAGGTCAGTTCTCTTAGAGAACTTGCTCAAATGAGCAAAGGAAGTATCTGAGGAGTGGGGGTGGGGTGGAAGGTTGGGAGCGAGAGGGCCAGAGCGCTGGCATCTCAAAAACTCTGATTTCTATCCATGAGTGGTGGTTTTGCAGTAACTCAAGAATTCTCATTTCCTGATCATAGGTCATGCCACCCTGAGGATGGTCTCTGGCATGCCTCTCAAACTTGAAGGATGTGAAGTTTTTTTGGAAGTCTTATGCCTGGCATGTGCTGGGCTGGCAAGGAATGAAGCCAAGTGTTATTACATAGGCCCAACTGAAAGACCCAGGAAAGTAAGAGGAAGGCTTATGGATTCCCTAGGATAAATATAGGTAATAACTATATTCCAACAGCCTTTTCTGAGTTTCAATCCTATACAGCTTGTATAGCTTCCGAGATACTCTGCCTTAGCCACACAGTCTTGTAATCAACAAAATAATTTACTTTCGCCGAGACCGGTTTGGCTCGGTGGAAAGAGCATCGGCCTGCGGACTGAAGGGTCCCGGGTTCGATTCCGGTCAAGGGCATGTACCTTGGTTGCGGGCACATCTCCAGTGGGAGGTGTGCAGGAGGCAGCTGATCGATGTTTCTCTCTCATTGATGTTTCTAGCTCTCTATCCCTCTCCCTTCCTCTCTGTAAAATATCAATAAAATATATTAAAAAAAAAACAAAATAATTTACTTTCTATTACTATCTGGAACAACAGTGTGAACATTATATTATACGAAGACAAGCTGCAAACCAGCCTAGAAATTCCTATCCTTTTGCTAGGGCAGTGGGAAAACTAGGATAGTTAGAAAGTCTGAAAAAGACTTCCTACCTGGCCCTTCCATGACATCCCTTATCCACCCCTTAATATGAACAACATTCCCTTTGAAATATCACTCTATGGACATCGCCTTCTTAGAATGCTAAATGGGGTGCGTGTTGTGGCTGAAAACAATGAAGCACCAATTATCTAAATGCAAGTCACTGGGAAAGGAAGACGACCGTGTCAACTCCCCCTTGCCAACATTAAGTCAAACGTCTGGAATGTGAAAAGCGAAGGACGCCAAGGTTCTCTGGTTCCAAACCCAGTAAGTACACTGGGACGGAGAAGAGGAGGTGTTGACACACCAGGGGCCAAAGAATCTATGGAAGAAAAGAAAGTAGATCCACTACAAGTCCGGGATGTGGGAAACCTCTCGCACCGAAGATCAGTGAAGGCTAGATAGACGCAAGGTGGAGTGGCTGGGGATCCTTGAGAGTATTAGGTGCTAGGGCGCCATCCCCTCTCCTCCCGGCCGAGAGCAGGGAGTTTGGGGAGTCGGATCGAGCTAGTGACAAGGGGAGTGAGGGGCTCAGAGACTCGAATGGGCCTCCTCAGCATGGGGCAGGGGGTGGGCGGCGGGCCGCAGGCCAGGGCGACCCGGCCCCTTCTGGCCGGCCTGCGCGGCCCTCACCTTATCCGAGTCCAGGTCGGGGTCGGCCTGGCACAAACGGTACAGGAAAGATTTCGGATCCCGGCACAGCGTCTGCCGGGTGGTGAGAAAATACGTGCCGCCGACGTTGAGCCGGACCCACTTGGACACGCTTCCGGGGCGCTGGGCCAGGGCACCAAGCCCCACGCTGCAGCGGCGGCACAAGCCGACCCCCAACCCCGCCCCGAAACCGCCTGGAGCTGGCTGTAGAAGCTCGCAGTGATTCTCCGCCATGATCCCAGCAAGCCCAGCCACAGCTCCCCTTCACCGGAAGCGTCCGTTCTTTAATACCTTCCTCCGAGCTCTGTCCCGCCCACGGGTCCGCTCTGCTAAAGCGCCCGCCCGGGCGTCACGAGGTAGACGAAAATTACGGTCCGGGAAAGCCGAGGATCGTGCCCTCTTCTGGCCAGAGAAGGTTGTGACGTGGTCTGTGGTGCTCATGTAGAAGTACAGAGATGAAGACAGGCGCGGGGCTGGAGCTTGGCCTCCCTCCACCCCTACTCCGGTCTTAATACAGGTTACGACAAAGATCCACCATAGCCAAAAAAGAACTACACGGGTCATCGCCATTGTCTACGCTCTACATGCTTTTTTTTTCTTTTTTCTAAATATATTTTATTGACATTTTACAGAGAGGAAGGGAGAGGGATAGAGAGCTAGAAACATGGATGAGAGAGAAACATCGATCAGCTGCCTCCTGCACACCTCCCACTGGGGATGTGCCTGCAACCAAGGTACATGCCCTTGACCGGAATCGAACCCGGGACCCTTCAGTCCGTAGGCCGACGCTCTATCCACTGAGCCAAACCGGTTTCGGCCATGCTTTTTTTATTTTAATCTTTGTTGTTGAAAGTATTACAGCCCTAACCGGTTTTTCAGTGGTTAGAGCATTGGCCTGTGGACTGAAGGGCAGGGGTTTCGAATCCCATCAAAGGGCATATACCTAGGTTGGGGAATCCCTGGGCGTGCAGGAGGCAACCAGTCAAGAGACACATTGATGTTTTGCTCTCTGTCTTTCCCCCTCCCTTCCACTGTCTCTTAAAAAATCAATGGAGCCCTAACTGGTTTGGCTCAGTGGATAGAGCGTCGGCCTGCGGACTGAAGGGTCCCAGGTTCAATTCCGGTCAAAGGGCATGTACCTTGGTTGCAGCCACATCCCCAGTGGGAGGTGTGCAGGAGGCAGCTGATCGATGTTTCTCTCTCATCGATGTTTCTAACTCGCTATCCCTCTCCCTTCCTCTCTGTAAAAAAGCAATAAAATATATTTTTAAAAAAAATCAATGGAGCCCTTGATGGTTTGGCTCAGTCGATAGAGCATTGGCCTGCGGACTGAAGGGTCCTGGGCTCTACTCTGGTCAGGAGCACATGCCCAGGTTGTGGGCTCGACCCCCAGTAGGGGGCATGCAGGAGGCAGCTGATTGATGATTCTCTCTCATCATTGATTTTTCTGTCTCTCTCCCTTTCCCTTCCTCTCTGAAATCAATAAAAAAATATTTTTAAAAAAATATCCAGTGAGGATTAACAAAACAAAAAAAAGTATTACAGATGCCCTTCCCCTTTTTCCCCCATTGACCCCCTCCACCCTGCTCCCACCCCCTCCCCAGGCCTTCACTGCACTATTGTCTCTGTCCAGAGGTTATGCATATCCTAATATATAAAAAGCCAGGGGCCGTCATGACCGAAACAACCTGACAGACAACCGAACAGCAGGCTGCGTGGGGTGACCAGGCTGGCAGGGGGGTTAGTGAGGGACGACCAAACAATTGAACAGCAGGCTGTGTGGGACGACCAGGCCAGAGGGCGGGGGGGGGGGGGACAGTTGGGGGCGACCAGGCTGGCAGGGGGGCAGGGGAGCAGTAGAGGACAACTAGGCCAGCGGGGGTACAGTTAGGGGAGACCAGGCCAGCAGGGGGGACAGTAAGGGGCGACCCAGCCAGCAGGCAGAGGCGGTTAGGAGTAATCAGGCTGGCAGGGGGTGCAAATAGGGGTGATCAGGCAGGCAGGCAGGCGAGCGGTTAGGAGCCAGCAGTCCTGGATTGTGAGAGGGATGTCCAACCACTGGTTTAGGCCCGATCCCTGGCATCCCCCAAGGGGTCCCAGATTGGAGAGGGTGCAGGCTGGGCTGAGGGGACTCCACCCTGTGCACGAATTTCATACACTGGGCCTCTAGTCCTATATAATAAAAGACTAATGTGCAAATTGTCCCCTCCAGCGGGAGTTTGGGAGACCAGGAGTCGGATCGTACACTATGACGTGCGCTGACCACTAGGGGGCGGCACTGAACATGGTGGGTGTTGCAACCCGGTGCTGGTAGCAGGCGGCTGTGGAGGCACTGCAGGTTGATGGGCCCTGACTGGAGCAGGACGCGGCTGGATGGTGGAGCAGGTGAGCGGGCGGTGACAGGCCAAGGCAGGTGAAAGCAGGGGCCTAATCACCCTGTTGATCACCCCACAGACAGTGACCAGCGTCAGTGGCAGGGGGCAGGGCTGCCGCCCAGTTCCCAGGCGCTGGGTGGGGGGGGCAGGGGGGCAGGGGGCCCGGCCCCAATCGATGGTCCTGCAGGCAGGATGGTGAAGCAGGTGAGGGGGCAAGGGGGGCAGTGCTAGGCCAAGGCAGGGTGCCAGGTAGGGTTGTTGGGCTGTGAGGCTGGGAGTGTGAGCTGGGACCCAATCTCCACAGGCCACCTCGAGGAACCCCACCCGTGCACCAGGCCTCTAGTATGCATATAAGTTCTGTGGTTAATGTCTTCCCGCTTCCACACCTTTTTATTACAAGACTGCCATAGATACGCACAAAATCATCCAGCAACTACTTCTAGAGCACAAATATTTTTTAAAAGGAGGAACAGACTCATCAAATTATATGATTAAATCATTGACCAAATAGAAAATTTATATAATAAAGCCAGAAAAAAATTGTAAAGTATCGTTTACAATAATTATTCACATTCAATGCAGTATATCAATATATTCAACAACCTGGCCCCAAACATGAATTCTATCCAAATAACTTATATATTCAATTTTAAATAACACAGACTGAATTAGAGGCCAACAATAGCCAGCAAATAACCTTATATAAGAATAAAAATACAAAAGTGTATATCCTAATATCATTGCATTGTTTGCTTTTCATAAGTTTTTTTTTAATTTTTGCTTTACCTGTACATCACAGTTACAGCTACAGACCAGGTAGAGAATATCACACACGTTCTAAGTGACTGCCACCAACCTGAAAGACAACTAACAGACTATTACCTCGTCCAATTTTGATCAAGGAACAGGTACAGCAGCTCTAAATACTGCGGAATTAAATTTTGCCAACATCCAATCAAACCTATGATGGTGATAGAGGCTTTTCACCTGCAAAATGAACCCTATTCATAGTCATTCAGCTATATGACTTGCTTCACACCTGCCCAAGGACTACCACTGTCTTCAAAGGTTTACTCAAACAACATAGAAGTTCATCACAGTCTGGGCAAAATTTAAAGGTTAGACTAGGGAGGATTACACAGCTTAAAAAGCTTTGTTTTTGTAAAAAGGTCTCTGTACATAATGTTTGTTGTTTCCTCGTATTGAAGAAATGACTTATGGGGAAAATTCAGGTATACGAAGGCTTGTTCAGTGGCACACCACAGCTGTCTGAACCAGAGAGAAAACTGCTCTTTGCTGGAACAGCTTCCTCCCCAGACCAGTTCTCCACAGGCAGCCTGCTGACAACCCTGCCAGCAGCCTGTGCCCCTCAGAGGCTCTGGCAGTGACTCCTGCCCTGGTTTAAAGCACTTGCCCGGTAGGCTGCCCAAGAGGCCAGGGCCACACCCACTTGAGTCACCATCCGTTCCGGTTAGGTTTGGAT
Source organism: Plecotus auritus (assembly GCF_963455305.1). Lineage (NCBI taxonomy): Eukaryota > Metazoa > Chordata > Mammalia > Chiroptera > Vespertilionidae > Plecotus > Plecotus auritus. Next base: position 71,491,853 of record NC_137774.1, on the reverse strand, counting down.
GTGAAAAGAAAGAATATGGAAAAGCATGTACGGCAACATCTCCAAGAACAATACCATCTCCAAACTCTCCTGGCGACTGCATCCTCAGTCTGTGGACTTGCCACGGGAGTGGGGTTTGAAGATTCAGAGGAGGGCAGGAGACCTAATTCTGTGCAATTCAGCCACCGTCTTTGGCGGAGTCATGTGCCACTGAGCATGGTACCTAGAAAAACTTCTCATGCATGTTTCCCTTCAGAATCAGTGGACCCCAAACTGAAGTGGAGAAATTAAGTATAAAACCAAATTTAGGTGGTCTGGACGTGAAGACACTACCACAGAGATGGCACTGCAGAACTTCCCTTCTCTCTGCAGAATGTAAAATTCAGATGTGCAGCTTTGTGTCCACACAATTGGATGTAGAGGATCCTAAACTTGATCCTGTGGCAGCCCAGCCCCCAAAACACCTGGTCAGAACCAGTTGTGCTACCAAAGCTCAAGTCCAGTCCATGAGCAATGAGCCTGAGAACAGGCAATGGCCTAAGTCCTGTGGCTGCCCCAGTGTGAGGTTTGTCCTGGGAGCTGCCAAGGCCACACTAAAGTATAGTCTGCTAGGAGGGAGCCCACCACCATGAGCTCCCAGTCTTAGGAAGTTTGGGGCTCTTGATGTATATTATACCCCAGTGGTTCTCAACTGGGGCAATTCTGCCTCCCCACTACCTCATGGACCCTTGCCAATATCTGGAGAAATTTTGGATTGCCATACCAGGGAAGGGAGAATCTGTGTTACTAGCATCTAGTACATAGGGGTAGGGATGCTGTAATACCCCACAGTGACAGTTTGAAAGGTCCTGAACGATCTTGTAGACCCCACCCTCTCTCCCCCAGGAAGAACCCCATCAAGTGTATGGTGACCGCCCTCAAAACACTCAGTATTAGGGCAGGCCCTGTGTTGAGCCCTGAACTGCACTACTCCCTAGAACAGGAGGGAGAAAGAAGCCCAAGCACAGGGATCTGCAGAGGTAGCAGTACCCAGGTTGAAAAGCCCATGTTAAAAAATGTTAATGCTGTTCTGGATGACGCATAGAATATGGCAGAAGCAATGCTGTGTGAAATCTGAGATTTGGTTATAAACATCACTGCAGCTTCTTCCATTTTATGTGTGTGCTCTTTCTCTTGAAACATTCACTCTGGGGAAAGCCAGCTGCCATGGGGTACAGACACCCAGACAGCCCTGTGGAGAGGCCCGCCCCCTGGGTGAGGAAGTGAGGCATCTACCAACATCTGGGTGAATGGACAATCTTGGAAGTGGATCCTCCAGTCCCAGTCAAGCTTTTAGATGACTCAGCACCGCCAACATCTTGACTGCAACCTCATTAGAGACTCTGAGCTAGAATAACCCAAGATGCTCCTGGATTACTGCTCCTCAGAAACCATGAGATAATAAATGTTTGTTGTTTTATGCCTGTAAATTTTGGGGTAAGTCATTACACAGTGCTACATAATTAACACACTGTGTGAAGTTAGGTAAGTTCCGTTACCACGGAACCCCGTTTCCTCCCTTGTGCCGAGAGGGTTATAGGAATGAGTGAGAAATACCTGAGTTAGCACAGGCCAGGTGCAAAGTACAGAGCTGGGTTTCCAGTGAGTACTCCACACAAATGGCCCATGTACATAAGGCAGCCTTTTAAGCTCCCCCGCCCCCGCAGGATGGTTATGGTCATCCTCCTGCCCCTCCCTAGGTGGGACTTGACCTCACAATGTCAGACCAAGTCATTGCATTCTGTCCAGAGGTCACACTTCTGCCAGGGGCAGAGGCTCTGGGCACAGAAGGGACAGAGAAAATCTGGGGGCTGTCCCACCCATTCCTCCAGCCAGGATGCCCATGAACGTCGCTGGGACAGGTGAGTACACCTCCCCTCCTGCTCACTGTCCTGGGAAGGGCAGCCAGAGATAACACATGGAGGGGGTACCCTGCCTCTCGCCAGGAGTGAGGAGCAGCCTGGCCTGGGCTTACACACTGGCTGCCACTGAGGCCCCACAAGAGCTGAGAACTGTCCTACCATCCTCTTTCAGCTGCCACTCACTGCCCTTCTCCTGCTGCCTGCTCAGCTGCCTTCTTCAGGGCTACCACCACCCCTCTCTCCTCACCCCTTCCCTGAGGCTGGCTGAAATGTGGTTGGCTCCACCTGCTGCTCCACTGGGCTCTAGTGCTCAACCTGTTCTTTCTCCCTGTTCTCTGAGTTACTCAAGAACTACATGGCCATGTTTTGGTGTAAGAGGCTCTAAGTTTTTTAAAAAGTTTAAGACCCCAGTTCATAGTCTGCAATTTGCTGCTTTGCCTTCACTCTCCTTCTCTGCAGAACTTTGCCTTGTTCTTTTCAGTAGCTGCATAGAATTCTCCAGCAATAACTTACCATTCTCTTGTTGATATTTTGGTTGTTTTTCTTTCTTTCTGTGTGTGTGTGTGTGTGTGTGTGTGTGTGTGTGTGACATTAAAGCCACGCTGTCACAAAGATCCTTGCATAGCTTTACATTCCCATGGGAGAGCTTCTTAGAATTTCCACAAATATACCCATTTCATTAATTTTTATTTGCATCAATGTTGAAGAGGCCAAAGAATTCTAAAAAGGCTTGTCAAGAGAAACAGTAGCCCCTGCCTCATGTCTCCCTACTCATATTCCACTTACTACTGGTTTTAGTGTTTTTCCTGTGATTTATGTCCATCTTTCCAAACACTATCTCTGTACTTTGTCTTCATTCATTATCTACTGCCTTTCTGTTAAAAGGGGTGAGGCGTCAGCTCACTTATACCTTCTCTGACTCCAGTTTCTACCAAGGTGGAATATGATAATTACCAGCTGAATCAGTGCATCTGTATTATGACTGTAAATATCACCCACAGCTGAGATGAGTGAGATGCCTAGGAAACTGTGTTTGCTCTTCTATTCCTTTCCCCCCTTCTTTTCTGGTACACTGTTTTCGTGGGGTTTTCCTCATCGCTGGCAGCTTCTTAATTCAATTTTAATCTATTATTTTCTTTTTTTTATTTAATTTCTTTATTAAAGTGTTACATATGTGTCCTTATTCCCCCATTACTCCCCTCCATCCCCCCCACTCATGCCCTCACCCCCTTGTTGTCTGTGTTCATTGGTTAGGCTTACATGCATGCATACAAGTCCTTTGGTTGATCTCTCCCCCTTACCCCCACCCTCCCCTACCTTCCTTCTAGAGTCTAAGGTTTGATGGTCTGATCGATGTTTCTCTGTCTCTGGATCTGTTTTTGTTCATCAGTTTATGTTCTTCATTATATTCCATAAATGAGTGAGATCTTGTGATATTTATCTTTCTCTGACTGGCTTATTTCACTTAGCATAGTGCTCTCCAGTTCCATCCATGCTGTTGCAAATGGTAAGAACTTCTTTTTTACCGCAGCGTAGTATTCCATTGTGTAGACATACCACAGTTTTTTAATCCACTCATCTGCTGATGGGCACTGAGGCTGTTTCCAAATCTTAACTATGGTGAATTGCGCTGCTATGAACATAAGGGTGCATATATCCTTTTTGATTGGTGTTTCTAGTTTCTTGGGATATATTCCTAGAAGTGGGATCACTGGGTCAAATGGGAGTTCCATTTTTAGTTTTTTGAGGAAACTCCATACTGTTCTCCACAATGGCTGCACCAGTCTGCATTACCACCAGCAGTGCACGAGGGTTCCTTTGTGCATTTCAGTTCTTTCGAAACTTTATTTGCTATTTTTTCACATCACTTCATATTATTATTATTTTTTAACCATTTCTTAGTAATTTCTTCCTCAGTCCTTTTGTTCTTTTATTTTTCTCTGTCATGGATGCCATGTTATTTGGAAGGTTGTTTAGACCACATTAATGGCCTTTTAGGCTTCCTCCACGTGAATAGTTCACTTTTTGAATAATAAGAATTATATGTCACAGGGCGGGCATCAGGATTTTAGAGATGCTTAGGTGGGGCATGGCCACGAAAAGGTTGGGAACCACTGATCTATAGCCTAATGGTCCACGGACAGCCTCTGGCATGGTCTGGCACTATAAGACTTAGGGCAAGTTACAGAACTGTGTGCTATGCCTCAGCCCCCTCAACTGAAAAGTTGAGCAACAATAGCTGGATGTTTGTTTACAGTAAATGAGATTAGACATGAAAATTCCTTACTAAGAATAAGTGCTGAGTAAATGTTAGCGGGCTATTATTGCTACCCAACAATTAAGTCTGGCCAGTGTGCCCTGGCCGGTTTGGCTCAGTGGATAGAGCATCCGCCCGTGAACTGAAGGGTCCCAGGTTTGATTCCAGTCAGGAGCACATGCCTGGGTTGTGGGCTCAATCCCCAGTGTGGGACTTTCGGGAGGCAGCAGATCAAGGATTCTCTCTTATCATGGATGTTTCTATCTCTCCCTCTTCCTTCCTCTCTCAAATCAATAAAAATATATATTTTTTAAAAAAGTCTGGCCAGGGTGAAATAAGGGTTCGGTGATTTTATTGTTACTTCTGTATTGTCTAAAGTGTTATATATAAAAAAGAAATGCCTATATCTTTTGGAATAGGAAGAAAGAAAAAAAAGGTTACTTAAAATATGCAAATGTTCAGGTAACAAAGGTGAGTCTAATTTTGTTTAAAAACAGTGTGTGTGGTCCGGTTGGTTGGTCTGTCCTCCTGTAAGTGGAAAGGTCATGGGTTCCATTTTTAATAAGGAACCGATGATTCTCTCTCTCCCTCCCTCTCTCTCTACAAATTCAATAAAAAAAGCATATCCCTGAGTGAAGACTAAAAAATAAAACTTAAAATAACTTTATTTGCTATTTTTTTCACATCATATAAAACGTCATCGAGCAACAATGTGAATATATTTAATGCCACTGAAGTGTACACTAAAACGGTTAATGTAATACATTTTGTCTATTTTACCACAATTTAAAGAAACAAAACAGCGTCATTATCAACAAAAACAACTTCAAAAACATTCAATATCACCTTCATCAATTAAAAAAATATAAGCAAAGAAGTTCAGAAAGTGTTCCTGGGACCATTAGCGGAGATGAGATGGGACTGTTTGCCGTATAAATATGACTTGATAGCCCAAATTTCCTACCGTGAACAATTCCTACTTTTGTAACTGGTCAAGTTTCGTCTCTCCGCGTTTACGCAGAGCCGGGCTTCCGAGTCTGAGCGGCGGGTGGGAGCCCAGCCTCGCCTCTTGTTCGGGTGTGACCTTGGCGGGCCCTGCCCCTGCGAGCCACATTTTCCCAGTCTGGGCGCCTGAGATGACAGTTCGCCCCCTTCACCGCCCCGCACCGCCCGGCGGCTCCGGGATTGGCTCCCACCCGGTCGCGCCTCCACCTCTCAAGACAGGGTCGCGCGGGACCAGCTCGCTGGGCCCCGACCCGGAAATGCGGCTCCAGGAGCGCCGACTCAGCTGACCAGGGCCCCCGCGTTACGACGGCAAGCACGGCCAATGAGTGCAGGCGGCGGCCGCGGTTTGAAGGAAGTCCCGCCCAGCGTCGTGCGGGGGCGGGGCGGGGCGGCGAGCCGCGGAGCGGGCGCAGGATGAGGGCAGCCATTGCTGGAGCTCCGCTGCGAAGTGGAGGACGCTGAAGAAGCGCAGAGTCGCGCAGGGCTGCGAAGAGGTGCCCGAGCCGCCGCAGGGTCCATGGCCAGGACCACCAGCCAGCTGGTGAGTGCGCTCGCGGCAGCCAGGGCACAACGGCCTGTCACCTCCCCGAGCGCGGCGGCCGCCTGGGCCCGACGAAGCTTGGCGGCCCAGGATTCCGAGGGCCGGGCGGCGTCTCACCTGGGGCCGGGCACCAGGGCGGAGGGCCGTGGGAGCTGCGGGAACACCACTCAGTCACCGAGGGGAGCCCGGTATCCGTGAGGTGGGCGCCAGTGCTGACGGGCGCAAAGGACGGGGGAAGCCGAGGAGTTGTCACCAGCCGGTCGGGGTAGAAGTGTTTGGAAAGTTTGTTTTCAGCGCGGCCTAGAGCCGAGCCTTTGGGGTTACTTTTCCTTCTGTGTGCGGAGCCGCCGCCCGGGGCCTTCACTGCAAAGAGGTCCCGGTGCTTCTGCCCCCAGCAAAAGCAGGAGGTGCGAGCTCTTCTTACTCAAAGAACCTGATGATGCTCCGGGCCTTCCAAATTCCCGGTTAGCATGGAGTCTGAGACTCCTTTCCCGGCCCGGAGGGTGCTTTTCCTGACTTGAGTCCGCGCTCCGGATCAGGCACCAGTGTTGGGGAAAGCCCCTGGGAAGCTCGGCTTGACCCTGCTGACTAGGGAAAAGGGAGCATGACAGGGAGGAGAGGTTTTATCGGGAAAGAAAAAAAAAAGCATTTGTTAGGTTAAATGTTTTGCTAAAAGCAGCGCTAGTGTTTCTGTCTGTTGCTAAAAGTATCCCTATTATTTTTATGTTTATTTCTCTGCTAAATTCTGGACTTTTGGGAAGATGGTTTAAGGTTTTATACCTTGTGTGCGAATGTGGAGTGAGTGAGGGAAGAATGTCTAGACCAAAGTTTGGTTGAAAGGGCAAATCCCTTAAATGAAGGAAGATCCATGAAATGTACTTGACCCTTATCGTTTGGAGGTGGGGATCATGAGCCCCTTTGAGAATCTGATGGAAGGTATGCTTCCTCTCCTGAGAAAAACGCACAGCTACATTGCATTTTGTAATTACTTCAGGAAGCTCTTGAACCTTCTGCAGCTCACCCATGGACTTCGTGTTAAGAACACTAAGCTTTGTGGAGATGGGTGATAACCCAAGGTCTAAGAGGAGGAGAACCTGTTCTGTTGAAGAAAATGGTGAAAGGCAAAAGGGATGTCTTTGGTTATTGCCACATGTGGTGCCTGGGTGAACACACAAAAACACAATTTAGGAGGTTTGGTGAAGCTCAATTGAGGCTGAGGCTGATGTTAATCTTGGATATTTGTAAAATAAACTTTCACACAGTGATGCTGTTGCAATGCAAGGTGTGTGCTTTGATGGTGTCCATTGGAGGAGAAAAAGTGCATTTTCTCATAGTCTCGGTAGTTTCACAGGATGGTATTTGACACCTGGTGTTTTCTTGGCATGAGGCAGCTTTTTTCCAGTGCAAAACGCTGGAATCTAATGAGAAGAAATGAATTACAGAATAGAGACTAGACCTCCCATCAGGAAGTGAGAGGAACAAGGATTTTGTGTCTGGAGCTAGCTAGGTTCCTTTGCATGTATGTGAGACTATGCCACGTTTCCCATCAGTAATGGCAGAGACACCCCAAAATGGGATTTTTTTTTTTCCTACATGAGGACCGGTAGATTTGCATGGTTCAAATGAATTTGCTGTCAAGTTTGGAATTTTAAGGTGGCACTGTATGAGAATCCCCTGTCCAATGTTCCTATTTCTTGAAGTGTGTACAGCCAACAGGGGGAGCAGTAGGAGTTGTGAAGTCTGAAAATGGCCTAGCCCAGCTTGATAGTAAGGTGGGCCTAGGCTGTGGTACCACTGATTGAGCACTTCCTTTAAGGCGGGCGCTTGGCTAGATAGTTCACACAGTGTTGCTTGGCTTCTGTCAACAGTTTCCAGGTAGGTGTCATTCCCATTTTACAGGTGTGGGTACGGGTGCAGAAAATGTTAAGTACCTGTGTGGTAAATAGAGTCTATCTGAATGATAGCAGAGACCAGGTGCTACCCTGCCCCTCACGTGAGGGTCTGCTGGGCAGTTCAGTGCAGCACTCAGTCTAAGGAAGTCCTCCGTGCCACTGCTCAGGTGGTCTTTCCAGGGGGTTGTGCCTGAATGTCTTAACTGTGCTGGAGGCTGAAGGGAGGGACATTGTTACATGGATGGACAGCACACTTATTTCTTTGGGCAGATAGCTGAACTCTGTGACCCCCGGAGCCTGTTGCAGCCTCACACTGTCAGAAAGCAGCTGTTTGGAAAGAGGCTCTGGTTCATCATTTGAGAGCTGATATTCTGAATGGGTGAGGCTTGGAATCCTCCCTTTGGAAAAAAGAACTGTGCGACGATTTTGTTAAATGAAAAAGTGGTGATTAGCCAGAGTGGCTCCCTGCAACTGTAGGGTGGCGGTGTGTTTGCAAAGGTGGCTATATCTGTGTGGGCTGGTAGTGGGGAAAACAACATGGAAAGAAGTGGGTTCTGACTTTCATTCTCCCTTTTGGTAGGTAGCTCCTCCTATAGTGTGATGTATTTCTTTCTCATGACATCCCTACCGCAGTTACTAAGCTGAGTCCAGAGCTGGCAAGGTGAAGTCCCCATGCTAATGAGGTGGAAGTGTAGGTTTGTTCTATGCTTTGGACATGCGTTTCATAAGAGGTGTCACAGCACATGCGTGTAGAGATGTGGGGCCTGGAAAGAGGCTTTGTTTTGGGCAGCTAGTTAAAGCAGGTCTGGGCCTCTAGGCTGCCTGTGCCACAGCTTGGGGAGGAGGAAAAGGTATCTCCTGGGTGTGTGTCCCTTGAATTTGTGCCCTTATCTCCTGAGACTCCTGATGGGAGGTTTGGGTGCATGTAGGGCAAGTGCATGATGACCTAGGAAGCACTGCATAAATGGGGGGGGGGGGGCAGGAAGGTCCATTCCTTCTGAGATGATGATGTGTGGAGAGCCTTCACTGGCACTTGACTATGCCCCATCCTAAGGGGTGCCTTTTGTGGAAACCGACTTTGACTAGAGCAAGGAGTTGATGCTGAGGACACTTGATGCAGAAATGACTCCCTCAGCAGGTGCAAGGGCTGGACTCACGTGTGCCAGCTCTGTATGCCTGCCCTTGTGATGACAGCTGGCCGTAGGGGTGTGGCGCACAGTTGTTTTGAAGGCAGGTTCAAAGGGCAGATCACCAGGGAGGAAGTGCTGGAGTGGAAACTGTAAGTTTTAGACAAGTATCATTTAGGACTTGTCAGTAGTGCCTTCTCGTGTAACCAGATAGCGTTCTTGTTCAGTGTGACACGAGGCCCTCAGAAAAAAATTATTTGAATATTGAGAACTGGTTGTGTATCCACTAGCTGAGTCAACACAACAGGCGGAGTGTGTTTTCTCAAGGCTAGTGGGGAATGTGTTCGGATGCTAGTGTCTGAGAGAAGAAAGGCCTGTTGGCTTCATGATGGTTCTTGGAGTCTGTTTACAGTGCTTGATGCTGTTTGCATTTATATAATTGCACAAGGTCTGTTTCTTTTTCTCTTTCTTTTTTTTTTATTTTAAAATCCTCACCCAAGGATATTTTCCCATTGATTTTTAGAGAGAGTGGAAGAGAGAGGGAAAGCCCATCGATGTTTTGACTGTGTTAGGGAGATAGTTCATTCCAAATGATTTAGGTTTGAGGGCGCCAAATGCCTTATCAGAGCAACTGAGTCAGGTTTCTGTTTAAATAGTTGGATCACACACAGCCCTGCAGAAGCAGGAAGTGACAGCATTGCAAACTGTGTGAAAAAGATGGCCAGGTCTGACATTAGCAGCCCATGACCAGGCGCATGGCCCACAGAAGGACAAACGAGTGTGCTTTCCACCTGGAGTGTTTCTGAGGGTCCTGAGGAAGGTGGGTACATAGTTCCTGATGGCCCAGTGACCTCCTCTATCCACAGACAAGATCGCACGCCCTCTGTACCAGCCCCTGGGCTTTAAATCAGCTTGTAGCCTGCTGGGATTCGAAATATTTGCAGGCATGGTTGGAAGGAATGTCTGGATGCCAAGAAGTTCTTTCTGGATGTCCTTGTCCTTTGCATGTTTGTGGAGCTGTTAGGCAGTCCTGCCCACGTTGTAGAGGGCTGATGAGAGGCTGCATGCGGGGGGTGGGGGGGAGGGTGGGTGTGTGTGTGTGTGTGTGTGTGTGTGCGCGCGCGCGCGCTATATTATAGTCTGAATTCATCCAGCTAAAAGCTTACTTTTACAGTGAATTTCATCGTTTACGTATCATTCTCCAACCTGTTTTTCTCTTTTGGAATTAATTTAACTGCAGCAGGAATTGTATCTCAAAGTGACAGCTGTGTATTGGGTGCTGACAGGGAAGGCTGATAAGATTTGCAGGGATAGCTTGAAGCCTCACTGAAATTTCATGAAGTGCTTTGACCTGCAATGTAGTGGACACCTGTGGGAAAAGGTGCTTGCCGTTAACTTTTCTGTTCTCCGTCCCTGTTTCTGGGAGATTGGGCGGACAATGCCTTCTGTGGACCTGGGAAATCTGCCCACTTAGGAGAAGAGGGTTGTACCTTACAGATCTTGTTCTTGAACCCCATCTGAAATGCAGTGCGTGTGCTGGGTTGTAGCATGGATGTGTGTCCTCTTCTGCATAAGGAAGTAGTTACATCTGGTGGGGTTTGGCCACATGGACTCAGGCCTGGTAAGGCTGAAAATATTGACACATTCTCCTCCTAGTTTCCCTTTCCCTAATCAGGGAAGAACTAGGGTTAGGGTTAGGACTTCTTGGTGAGTCCCCAGGTTCCATGGCTCCTGTGACTTCCCCTTTCCTCTCCTGGCTTGTCACTGATTCTCCTTGATGAGGGTCCCTTCTCAGGCACCCCTACCATGTGGCCTCTGTTCTCAGCCTGCACAGCCCAGAACAGTGTCCAAGATGTTCTCGGCTGCCAGGTTCTCTTTAGGCCCTTCCTATTTGCCTGAAGAAGTTCTGATTAGTGGACCCCCACCCCAAGCTGGCTGTGAAGCGTTTTTGGACCAATCAATTTTTTCATGACTCTCCACCCCCTTGGTCTGTACCAGGTTTTGTTATATATTGTGTTCTGTTTCTTTAAAATAGGTTCTGTACCTTGTTATGCTATGTTTCTAAACCTTGAGTATCTAGATGGCTTCTGTTACTCTTTTGAAAAAAATATTTTTATTGATTTCAGAAAGGAAAGGAGAGGGAGAGAGATACAGAAACATCAATGATGAGAGAGAATCATTGATTGGCTGCCTCCTGCACACCCCACACTAGGAATTGATCCCGCATGATGAGGCTGAAAATATTGACACATTCTCTTCCTAGTTTCCCTTTCCCTAATCAGGGAAGAACAAGGGTTAGGGTTAGGACTTGCTGGTGAGTCCCCAGGTTCCATGGCTCCTGTGACTTCCCACCTCCTGGCAGATAGGTCAATGATCAACCACTGAGCCATGCCCCCTGGGCTTCTATTACTCTTTTTCACACTTTCTCCTCCTAGTTCTCATACCCAGGCTTCCTCTGTATATTTTTCAAATGCCTGCCCACCTTATCATTTTTGCTGCTTATTAACAAAACCGTGCCCTCATCCTGCATGTACATTCTGACTCCCCTGAATTCAGAACTGTATACGTTTGAGGGGTGCAGAGCCTCATCTTAAACTGTTTGTTGCCAGTTTAATGCCCAGTATGAAAGCATACCAAAGTAAATAGAAGTCAGAGGGTTAAAAACATGGACTCGTTTTTCACTTCTTCATTGTCTAAGGCAGTGGTTCTCAACCTTTCTAATGCCTCGACCCTTTAATACAGTTCCTCATGTTGTGGTGACCCCCAACCATAAAATTATTTTCGTTGCTACTTCATAACTGTAATTTTGCTACTGTTATGCTACATTATGAATCATAATGTAAATATCTGTGTTTTCCGGTGGTCTTAGGCTCAAAAGCAGCGGTTCTCAATCTGTGGGTCGCGACCCACCGGATGAGAACCGCTAGCAGGGTCGCCTAAGACCACCGGAAAACAGATATTTACATTATGATTCATAACAGTAGCAAAATTACAGTTATGAAGTAGCAACGAAAATAATTTTATGGTTGGGGGTCACCACAACATGAGGAACTGTATTAAAGGGTCAAGGCATTAGAAAGGTTGAGAACCACTGATCTAAGGCAATATAGTTTAAAAGGTCTTTTTTCTGTGTGCACATTACCTGACCCTTGAAAGCTTATATTTTAAAGCCATTGGTTCCTTTTTATACTGCAGCCCTTCCCGGAAGTCTTGGCGATCAAGTGTTGGGTTAAATCTGGTTTAGCCAATAGTCAGTGTCAGGCATGCAGTATTGAGCTGAAGTTCTCCATGTTGGCACTGCCGCCATGGCAGGTGAGGCCTGCCTTGGACCACTGTCCTCACATAGCTGGGTCCTGAGTACTTAACCTGTCCAGGAGCCAGTGTTGGTGATGTGGACCCTGCATAGGAGGCAGTTGTTTTCCCATCGGGAGGACTGTTTCTTGAAGATCTCTGAGGATCAGGATCATCCTAGCTGTCCCTGTGACTAGTTACGAAGCTGCTTTCCCTTGAGACAGAAGGACCTTGGGGGAAACGGCCCCCATGATGTTCAGTCCCTTTAACACACCTCTCTTTGCCACTTTGGGCAGGGTCAGAGAGGGCTTTTCCCAGGCCTCAACTTTGCTCTAATTTTTAGGTGTCCTGTCCCAAGAGGGGCATGTGCTCCACATACAGCACCACGGCTGTGCCCCCAGGTGTTAGAGGCTCCACTCTTCTGAAATGGTTGTGCAGCTGAGATCTGGACTCTTTGGGTAGTCCACCTTTTCTCCCAGTTTCCCGCCATGCACCTGTGGAAGGATACACAGTGAGGGACATCGTGAGCCAGAGCACCACCAGCCTAGGAGGATGGCAGGAGTGGAATGGGAACTTTAGAACCATTGTGTGCCAACACTGGCTGTCAAGCAGTGCTGCATGCACTTCTCTTTTGGAAAGCAATGGAAACAGCCCAGTCTTTGGCAAAACTGCCCAAATACTGGCTCTGCTAGCCAACATAGGCTCTAGAAAACCACAGCAGCCTGACCTGGGGAAGCAGGTAGGTTAGCAAGCTAAATTCTTCTTCTTTTTTTTTTTTTAATATATTTTATTGATTTTTTACAGAGAGGAATAGAGAGTTAGAGACATTGGTGAGAGAGAAACAATCGATCAGCTGCCTCCTGCACACTCCCCACTGGGTATGTGCCCGCAACCAAGGTACATGCCCTTGACCGGAATCGAACCTGGGACCCTTGAGTCTGCAGACTGACGCTCTATCCACTGAGCCAAACCGGTTAGGGCAGCAAGCTAACTTCTTTAGCAGTTAAGAAGCTTGATAACTGATAATTTCAGAGGTTTTGTCATTATTAACCAACTTCCTTACTTGAGAGTGAGCAATTTTCCATTTTCTCTCCCAGTGGCCTGTGATTTAGGCTGGACAGGAGGCTGAGAGAATACACTGTTTTCTCAGTGCACAATCTCAGAAGCTTAGCATTTACTGCCTTTTCCCCCCCATTGTTACCTCATTTTTTCTTTCTGCTCTTTGGCATTTTCTTTTTCTTTTTTTTTTTAAATAAATCTTTATTCAGATTATTACAATTGTTTCTCCTTTTTCCCCCCATAGCTCCCCTCCACCCGGTTCCCACCCCATCTTCTGCCCTTACCTCCCCCCACACTGTCCTCATCCATAGGTGTATGATTTTTTTCCAGTCTCTTCCTGAACCCCCCATACCCCTTTCCCCCTGAGAATTATCAGTCCACTCCCTTTCTATGCCCCTGATTCTATTATATTCACCAGATTATTCTGTTCCTCAGGTTTTTAATTCACTTGATTTTTAGGTTCACTTGTTGATAGATATGTATTTGTTGTTCATAATTTTTATCTTTACTTTTTTCTTCTTCCTCTTCTTTAAGAATACCTTTCAGCATTTCATATAATACTGGTTTGGTGGTGATGAACTTCTTTAGCTTTTTCTTATCTGTGAAGCTCTTTATCTGCCCTTCAATTCTGAATGATAGCTTTGCTGGGTAGAGTAATCTTGGTTGTAGGTTCTTGCTATTCATCACATTGAAAATTTCTTGCCACTCCAGTCTGGCCTGCATAGTTTCTGTTGAGAAATCAGCTGACAGTCGTATGGGTGCTCCCTTGTAGGTAATTAACTGTTTTTCTCTTGCTGCTTTTAATATTCTCTCTTTGTCTTTTGCTCTTGGCATTTTAATTATAATGTGTCTTGGTGTGGTCCTCTTTGGATTCCTTTTGTTTGGGGTTCTGTGCGCTTCCTGGACTTGTAAGTCTATTTCTTTCACCAGGTGGGGGAAGTTTTCGGTCATTATTTCTTCAAATAGGTTTTCAGTATCTTGCTCTCTCTCTTCTTCTGGCACCCCCATAATTTGGATGTTGGTACGCTTGAAGTTGTCCCAGAGTCTTCTTACACTATCTTCAACTTTTTGGATTTTTTTTTTGCTTTGTGCTTTTTCGGTTGAGTGTTTTTTGCTTCTTCGTATTTCAATTCTTTGACTTGATTCTTGTGTTCCTCTAGTCTGTTTTTGGGTCTCTGTATAATATTTTTTATTTCAGTCAGTGTATGTTTAATTTCTAGTTGTCCTTTTTCATATCTTCGAGGGTCTCGTTATATTTATCGGCCTTTTCTAGGATATTCTTGAAAAGCCTTATAACCGTGGTTTTGAATTCTATATCCAGTCGTTTGTTTTCCTCCATTTCTTTCGTTTGTGATCTGTTTCTTTGACGCTGCATTTTCACTGCTTCCCTGAGTTGGTAGGGTAAATTTGTGTGCTAGGTTTCCTATATGGCCCAGTGGGTCGGCCTCCCCAGTTAACCTGAGGTGGACACTCTTGGTGCACCCCTTTGTGGACTGTGTGTACAGCCTTGTTGTAATTAAGTCTTGATTGTTGTTGGTATCACTGGGAGGAATTAACCTCCAGGCCAGTTGGCTGTAAGGATCAGCTACGTCTACGCTGGGAGAAGTTCAGTGCTGGAGACAGCCTTATAGGATTAGACTTGCCAAATTGCAATAGCCTCTGTGCTCGGCTTGGATGGGGTGGAGTCTGAGGGCGGAGCAGACAGTCTTGGCTTCCCGTCAGCCTTGCCCTTGCGCGCACGCGTAGACCTCTGCCTTCCCCAGCTCCCGAGTCTCCGCCCGAGAGTCCAGACTCCCCCCACAAGAGCGTGGGTCCCCAGGGGCTTGCCTGAAACTGGGGTTCAGTGCAGTCAGGAGCCTCTGACTCCCTTCCACTAGGGAAAGCCTGTGACAACCTCCGCTGCCTCTGTGTGCACTGGCACGCCCGCGCCTTCAGACCTCTGCCTTCCCTGGCTCCTGAGTCTCCGCCCGAGAGTCCAGACTCCCCCCGTAAGAGCGTGGGTCCCCAGGGGCTCGCCCGGAACTGGGGTTCAGTGCAGTCAGAACTGGGGTTCAGTGCGGTCAGGGGCTTCCTTCCCCCTTCCGCCAGAGAAAGTCAGCCAGGCTCTCAGCTGCCCTTCCTCTCTGCGCGCACAAAGACCCTTTGCCGTACCTCCAATTCTCTGTGAGCTTTTCTCTTTCCTTCTAGTTGTAGAATTTTCACTCAGCCAGCTTTCCTGTGGTTCTGGATGGTGTCCGTTCTGTCTTTTAGTTGTAGTTTTTAAATTGTTGTGCAAGGTAGCAGTTTAGGTGCTTACCTATGCCGCCATCTTGGTTCTGGCATTTTCTTTCACGGGTTTTTTCATTGGTCAAAATTATTGTCTTCTACTGATTTTAAGTACTAGTACGTAGCTGGTTCTTATCAGATTTACAGTTTAAATATTAAATATGTGCGTATAAATACAAAATTTATTTGTGATTGCATTTTATTCTCATTCCTTCCTAAAAAAAATTTAAAATCTCATAATCTAAATTTCCTCTCTTTCCTTATTTTATTTATTTTTTTTAATTTTAGAAAACTTTCCATCCCTAAAGCTGCTGTCACTGAGCATTGTGTTTCTAGGGTGAAAGTGGGTGAGGATGGGCTGGTGATGATTTAGAGAAGAGGCATCAACAGAACAGGGCTCCGTGCTCCTGGCCTGAGGAATCCTTGGGTGAAAAGGACTGAATCTGTAGTTTAGTGGGTGGGGACAGTCTGCATGCGCTCCTATCCCTCTATGAGCCCTGCCAACCACCGCTGTACTCCTGGGGCTGAAGGGAAGCAGTCAACAGCAGGTCCATTACAAATGGTGGAGGGAAGCGTTGGTCAGCCTTTGTGGGGCTGCTGCAGAGTGGAGTCAGAAGAACCTGGAACCAGAGTGAACCTGGCATGGGGGCCAGAAGGCTGAGGCACCCAGAAGGCAGGTGAGCAAGGAAGTGGCCAAGTGTAGCAGAAGTACAAGGAGGGAGGGAGGCAGTTTACCAGGTGTACCGGTTAATAATGCGGATTTTGTAATCAAAGAAAACACGATAATTTCAAGAGAAACATCAAAAGTGCTTTATTCAAAGTAATGTTGCCAAAACCGGTTTGGCTCAGTGGATAGAGCGTCGGCCTGCGGACTGAAAGGTCCCGGGTTCGATTCCGGTCAAGGGCATGTACCTTGGTTGCGGGCACATCCTCAGTGGGAGGTGTGCAGGAGGCAGCTGATCGATGTTTCTCTCTCATCGATGTTTCTAGCTCTCTATCTCTCTCCCTTCCTCTCTGTGAAATATCAATAAAATATATATTTAAAAAAAAAAAAAAAAAAAAAAGTAATGTCCATCACTAGCTACACATTTCCCCCATCTTTCAGGTAATTTGTGGATACCGTCCCAATAGAACTTTCCTTGTTTTGAGGCAAACCATTCAGAGACCCAGTTTTCCACTTCTTTGTACGTTTTGAAGTGCTGCTCAGAAAGTGCGTGTGCCATCGATCGGAACAAGTGGTAATCTGAAGGAGCAAGGTCTGGTGAATACAGTGGGTGGGTTAATACTTCCCAGGCAAGATCTTTTAACGTGTCTTTAACTGGTTTTGAAGTGTGTGATGGTGCGTCATCATGAAGCAAAATTACTTTGCTGTGTCTTCTGGCCCATTCTGGTCGTTTCACGATCAAAGCATGGTTCAAATTGATTATTTATTGTTGGTAGCGATCAGTATTAACAGTTTCACCTGGTTTTAGAAGCTCATAGTACACCACACCTTCCTGATCCCACCAAACGCAGAGCATGGTCTTCTTTCTGAAGCGATTTGGCCTTGCAGTTGATGTTGATGGTTGACCTGGATTAACCCATGATTTTGTGCGTTTGGGATTCTCAAAATAAATCCACTTTTCTTTTTTTTTTTTAATATATTTTTATTGATTTTTTACAGGGAGGAAGGGAGAAGGATAGAGAGTTAGAAACACCAATGAGAGAGAAACATCGATCAGCCGCCTCCCGCACACCCCCCACCGGGGATGTGCCCGCAACCAAGATACATGCCCCCGACCGGAATCGAACCCGGGACCCCCCAGTCCGCAGGCCAACGCTCTATCCACTGAGCCAAACCAGTTAGAGCTTCTTTTTTTTTTTTTAAATATGATGAGTTTTTACAGAGAGGAAGGGAGAGGGATAGAGAGTTAGAAACATCAATGAGAGAGAAACATTGATCAGCCGCCTCCTGCACACCCCCTACTGGGGATGTGCCCGCAACCTAGGTACCCTGTTTCCCCGAAAATAAGACAGTGTCTTATATTAATTTTTGCTCCCAAAGACGTGCTAGGTCTTATTTTCAGGGGATGTCTTATTTTTCCATGAAGAAGAATACGGTACACATTTATTGTTAAATGAAAATAAAGGAAATTTATTACCTGTATATGGTACGGTAGTACAGTAGTTGTCAACACAAACCAGACAAACTGTGAATCCTACAGTATCAAGAATTTACTCATTTATTCAGTGACAATCATGTCATCATCTTCTGGAACATCATCATAACAATCCAGTTCCTGAATTTCCTGGTGAATTTCTTGTGACTCCATTTCTTTCAGAATCAGTGGACCAAATCTCTCATGTTTAGCAATAGCACTGTCTTTAAATGAGTACTTCTTGTCAAGGTAGCCTGCTCGCAGTGCATTTGCAATGCAACTGTCAGTGATTTTCTGCCATGAATTCTTCACCCAAGTCACAACTTCTTTCAGTTTAGGTTTCACAAAGTTTCCACGCTGATTTCTCTCCATTCTATTTTCAATGTAGTCATTAATTTCCATGCGCAAATTGTCTTTGAATGGCTTGTTTATTGCAATATCAAGAGTCTGGAGATAGGCCGTCATTCCTGCGGGAATCATTATCTGATCTATTTTTCTTTCGTGAAGAAATGTCTTCATGTCTTTAGCGCGGTGAGTGCTGGCTGCATCCCAGACTAGCAGACCTCTTTGGCTCCCTCGCATAACAAGCGGCAGCATTAAATCGACCCACTTCCTTATAACTGCTTGTGTGGCCCAGGCTTTTTCAGTTTCAAGAACAAAAACGCCCAAAACACGTTCAATCTTTTCCTTCTTGCCCTTAGAAATGATTAAAGGTGGGATTTTAGTGCCATCCAGACGAATTGCCAAAATACAGGAAACACGTGCACTTTCGTAAGCAGTGGAGGGAATGTACGCTAAGGAGGCACCCCGCTGTTCAATTGTTGTTTGAGATGATTGGCCCATAAACACTGCAGTTTCATCCATAGCAATCATGTTGGAAAGATTGTATTTAGAGAAGTCAGCATCATCAATAAAGGACTTGAATGCAAGTGCTCGCTTAATAACTTGAGTATCTTCCAACCTAAACAACGTTGGTAGATCTTCTTAAAGACAGTTCACTTCGCTGAAGGAAATTATCCAGCCAGTGTTGTGATGCTTTGAAGTCTTCGGGGGCTATGTCAAACTGTGGTGCCATTGCAAGGGCAAATTCTTGAATCTGAGCCCTATTCACAACCAAAGCCTTTGCTCTCCTGTCAACAACCCATTCACAGATCAGGTCTTCCAGCTCGGAAAATAATGGTTGCCGACCTGATCCACACTTGCGCTTTTTAGCATTTCCCTTGTCCACTTGTTCAATGAGGTTACCATACTCTGCTCGCCATTTTCGGACCAATCGGATACTCAACATCTTCTCTTTGCAGAAAGCAGTAAGATTTTGGCCCCAAGAGTCTTCCACGATTCCTTTCTTGTACTCCACGGAGTAGCTTTTTCTTTTTGCGCTCATTTCTACCATAGGGGTAAAAAAAAAGGAATTGGGGTATCAAGGTGGGGGGAGGGGGATCACTCAAAATGACACAGGGGGGATCAGAGGGGGAAATCAAAATGGCACAGGAGAATCAGAGGGGGGATTACCATTTTAGTAACCCCTTTTGATCTTCCTGTGTCATTTTAATTGCCCCCTCTGATCCTCCTGTGTCATTTTAAGTGATCCCCCTCCCCCCACCCCTGTGCCACTGAACACCTTCACCAGACATCCCCCTACCCCTTTATCAGACATTTACCCCCTGGGGCCTGCCTGGGGACTGTCACTGGGCTTGCTGGGGCCTGGATCTGGGCTGGGGCAGGGTCTGCCACTGACTGAGAACCTTCAGTCATCATGAAGGCGGCCGCAAGCTTTAGGTAGTGTCACCAGAGACAGACCAGCACTCACCACCTTTGCTGCATCCCGTCCGCTCTAATCCTCCTGTTCTTCTACACGCATCTGCGAAAGTCTCCTCCTCTCTCCCGCCCCGCGCTCACCACTCACTCCGACCTCCGCTCCGCCTCCACACAGCAGTGACGTCAGGACTCCACGTAACGTCACTGGTTGCTAGACGCCAGTCGGGGTGGCCCTAGCGACCAGTTTACGGTAAATTAATTTTCATTCTGAGACAGAGCCTGGGGGCCTTATTTTTTGGGGGATGCCTTATATTTCACTCAGAAGGAAACCTGTAAGTAGGACTTATTTTCGGAGGATGTTTTATTTTCAGGGAAACACGGTACATGCCCTTGACCGGAATCGAACCTGGGACCCTTCAGTCTGCAGGCCAATGCTCTATCCACTGAGCCAAACCGGTTAGGGCTAAATCCACTTTTCATTGCCAGTCACAATTCGATGCAAAAAAGACTTTCTTTCGTGCCGTTGAAGCAACATTTTACTGATGACTTTTCGGTTTTCCATTTTTCTTTTGTTCAGTTGATGTGGCACCCATTTTCTGTCCTTTAAAATCTTTCCCATTGCTTATAAACAATCGGAAATTGTTTGCTGAGCAACGTTTAATCTTTCTGCAAGTTGTTTTTGAGTTTGACATGCATCTTCATCCAATACTTGTAATTGTTGCTCTTCAAACTTTTTCCGTTGACCTGGATGTTCTTTGTCTTTCACATGGAAATTATCACTTTGAAAGTGTTTAAAGCAGTGTTCACAAGTATCTTGAGATGGAGCATGTTCATGATAAGCTTCCTGAAGTATACGATAACTTTCAGCAGCACTTCAGAATAAAGTAATGAATTAAAACTTCCCGCAAATGCTCTTTTTTGGGCACGAAATTTGACATGTTTAAGCGTAAAAATATCTATGATGTTAACACCTTCAGCAAATTTGACATACGAAGTTTTGAAGCTTGCTGTCAATACAAAAAAATAGCATACATATCAAATTGCATATATTATCAATATATGTGTAACTCCATCTATTGAAAAAAATTCGCATTATTAACCGGTACACCTTGTAGCATGCTGGAACGACTTGGCCACTGCTCAAATAGGGAGACCTGCTCTGCTTCGAACATGGAGGCCTTTGGAGAATGCGAGCTGAAGAAGGTGGTGGGGTTAGGAAAATTATACTAAACTTTTCTGTGTTTAGTTATCTTCACTTTTTTTCAAGTGTACTATTTTCCTTCAGTGACCCTATGTTTTTCAAATTACTTTTGAGCAGTGAGTCTGAATCGGGTTTTTAATGACACAGTATGTTTTCAGGTCCTTTAAATTTGCTTGAAGCTATCAAAATAGCCTCCAAATAAACTTATTTTTATAATCTTGATTTGGAATAATTATAGATATATAGGAAAGTTGCAAAGACAGCTCAGAGTTCCCATAATATCCTCATTTTCCCTGGTGTTGACTCTACACAGCCATGCCACATCTGTCAAAACCAAGAAATTTACATGGGCACCACTATTAAATAAACTGCAGACCTGTTTGGGATTGCATCAGTTTCAGGCCTTCCTTGTTTTTCGTGAACATGATGCTTTGGTGGAGTAATGGTCAGGTATTTCATGGAGTGTGTCTTAGTTTGGGTGTGTCTGATGTATTTTGGTGATGAGGCTGGGGTTATAGGCTCAGGAAGAACCCTACAGAGATGGGTGCCCCAGTGCATCCTGTCAGGGGTGCCTCACACCCACTGACTGTCACTGTTGAGATGAAACAAGGTTAGTGCTGGTTGACTGGAATTAGTCCCAGGACCCTGCCTTGCTCTCTGATATGTGCTGTTTGTGGTCATAGCGTGACCACGGTATTTTTATTTTGGAAGAACCTTCATGCTTATTACCCTGTTGTATTCTTCCAGTTTCCAGATTAAGACACTTGGGACCTGGAGGGCTTCAGACTTAGGATGTACCAGGTCAGAGCCAGCATGGGTGTCCAGACCTCTGCCCACTCTAACCACTTTCTGCAGACATGGACACTCGCAGGACACTTTGCAGGGGCTGCATTGTCTCTAGGTGCAGAGTGGACCAGAATTCACTGATAGAACTGGTTCCCAATCTGACGGATTGCATCCCTTCAGAACATTTGGAGTCTGTTGCTTGTGATCTCATTGGCTTTTGTGCGACCTGCAGCACAGGTTCACATACTGGGTCTCTTGGTGTTCTTTCTGCAGGTTGGAGTATGGGCTTGTTACAGGTCTTTGTGAAAGTAGGTGGTTGACTCTGATATTTCTCCTCTAGCTCTTTTCTCTCAGGTGAAGCTACAGTGTTTGTTGTCTATGGACCTTTGCCTCCAGTCAAAGACCAAGCTGTGGGCCATTATTTTGAGGCTCTTAGATTGAACCAAGAGCAGAGTATGGAGTTTGTTCTAGTCATAATTCAGAAGATAGGCACTTCAAGAAAGTCATGAATTTGGTTTGTTTTCCTAACCATCTACAGATTTGCCCTTCCAATCTCCTTTTTGTGCAACCACAGTTTTGCAAAAGCAAGACAGTTATTAAGGTAGGAATTGGTATCTTAAGCGAGGGCACTGAAACAAAGGGAAAACTCTTTGAAGAAAATGATGGTGATGGCTGGTAGCGGGCAGATAGGCCTCAGGGTGTTGAAGGCTCACCCTGGGACTCTGGCCAGTTTGGGAGCCTGTGACAGGTGCTCGGAGTTAGCTAACACAAGGTGAAATATAGACTGGCCTGGCTGTCCTCCCTGCTTTTCTTCCTCCTCCTTTCCTTGTTTCTGGTAAGTGAACTCCAAATTGATGAGTGGTGGAGGTGTGGCTGAATGTCATGCTTGGCACAATAGATCTTTCTTCGCATGCGGATGATGTTGGGAAGATATACTGTGGGAGTTGGCTGGTAAAGTTGCAACA
Source organism: Plecotus auritus (assembly GCF_963455305.1). Taxonomy (NCBI): domain Eukaryota; kingdom Metazoa; phylum Chordata; class Mammalia; order Chiroptera; family Vespertilionidae; genus Plecotus; species Plecotus auritus. Next base: position 71,469,688 of record NC_137774.1, on the reverse strand, counting down.
GAGTCTCTCTGTGTCTCATTGGCCATTATTTCTCCCCCAAACAAATTCTTTATTCAAAATTTGCAGATAAGGAGCCCAGGAAGGGAGAGCATCTGTTTATGGTGCCTTTTCAGGTGTCAGGATCGGCATTCTGGGTTAGGAATAAGCTGGGGCTGTCCTGTGTTGCAAACCACCGAGTTTACAGTGCTGAAGGGGTGTTCCTGCCAGATGATATTTATTTATTACTAGAGGCCCCGGTGCACGAAATTCGTGCACAGGAGCCAGGGGGGGGGGGTCCCCCTCAGCCCAGCCTGCACCCTCTCCAATCCGGGACCCCTTGGGGGATGTCCAACTGCCGGTTTAGGCCCAATCCCCTGGGATCGGGCCTAAACGGGCAGTTGGACATTCCTCTCACAATCCTGGACCGCTAGCTCCTAATCGCTCACCTGCCTGGGTGCCCCTAACTGCCCCCCCCCCCCCCCACTGGCCTGATCGTGCATCACTGCCTCTGTGTGCCGGCCTGGGTTGCCCCCAACTGCCCCTCGCTGCTGGCCAGGTTGCTCCCAACTGCCCCCTCCCTGCCGGCCTGGTCACCCCTAACTGCCCACGCCCCAGCCCCCGCCGGCCTGGTCATCCCTTACTGCCCCCCCTTCCGGCCTATTCGCTCCCAACTGCCCCCCTCTGCCAGCCTGGTCGCCCCTAACTGCCCCACCCCCGCCGGCCTGGTTGCCCCCCTCCTGCTCCCCCCACCAGCCTAGTTGCCCCTCACTGTCCCCCCCACCAGCCTAATCGCCCCCAACTGCCCCCCTGCTGGCCTGGTCACCCCCAACTGCACCCCCCCCCCTCCCGCCGGCCTGGTCGCCTCTTATTGCCCCCCCTGCCGGCCTGGTTGCCACACAACTGCCCGCCTTCCAGCGTGGTCGCCCCTCACGCCCCCCCACGCCGGCCTGGTCGCTCCACGCAGCCTGCTATTCAGTCATTTGGTTGTCCCTCACCAACCCACCTGCTGGCCTGGTTGCCCCATGCAACCTGCTTGTTTAGTTGTTTGGTCATCCCTCACTAACCCCCCTGCCGGCCTGGTCGTAGGCAGCCATCTTGTGAGGGTGTGAGGGTTAATTTGCATATTACCTCTTTATTATATAGGATGGCCACTGGCATTCTGGGAGGCTGGTTTTTATTTTTTACCTATTTTGAAGAGAAAGTCTATAATAAAAGTCTAACTACATTAATCTTGCATTTTTCTTGCAGGATAGCCTGTTAAGGTTATTAGAACACTTATTCATATTATTGTGGGTATAGGTTTATGTGTGGGGAACACTGATGGAGGGTAAACGAAATCTAGGTCATTTTAAGGACTGTGGGAAGTTCTCACAAGTCCCTGTGCTGCTCTCAACAGTCTTGTATCTTGCCGGAGAGATGCTATTTCTTTTGGGGTACATAAGCCATGTGTCGGCAAGGACAGAGTACAGTTCAGTCCACACTGAGGTTGAAGGACACAGGAGGACAGGGCAGAGCTAGTGCATCATTGTCAGTGAGGGGAAGGTTAGCGTTAGCTGCAGAAATCAGGTGAGAAGTGCTGAGGGTCCCCAGCCCAGCAGAGGGCACCAGAGAGGGAAGGGGATACTAGAGAGGAGGGATTAGTAGGGCTGGAACCCCAGAAAGAGGCGCTCATTTCACTGGAAGTGCCCACATGCTTTAGGTTCTATTTTAGCTTTTGACCCATTTCCTGTCAGGTGCTGGGATTGGAAGCTGGAGAGTGGGAAAGAGGAGCAAAACAGCTCAACCCCTGCCGGCCTCACCACATCACTTTACTTAACCAAATAACCTATTTTTGGTCAAGTTATATGTCCCTCAGATCCCAAAACTAGATCATGGGGGAAAACGTTTGCTGTATGTATGTAATTTCCAAGGAAAGGTTTCTATTGAAGTGGTTTATTTATTTATTTAATATATTTTATTGATATTTTACAGAAAGGAAGGGAGAGGGATAGAGAGCTAGAAACATCGATGAGAGAGAAACATCGATCAGCTGCCTCCTGCACACCTCCCACTGGGGATGTGCCCGCAACCAAGGTACATGCCCTTGACTGGAATCGAACCCAGGACCCTTCAGTCCGCAGGCCGACGCTCTATCCACTGAGCCAAACCAGTTTCGGCTGAAGTGGTATATTTATTAACATGACTTTATTTTTATTTATTTTTTAAATATATTTTTATTGATTTCAGAGAGGAAGAGAGAGAGAGAGAAAAATCAGTGATGAGAGAGAATCATTGTTTGGCTGCCTGCACGCCTCACACTGGTGATTGAACCCACAACCCTGACCGGGAAATGAACTGTGACCTCCTGGTTCATAGATCGCCGTTCAACCACTGAGCCACGCTGGCTGGGCTCACTTCACTTTTTTTTTCCACTTCACATTTTTGAACACTGCCTAGTACTCCTCTCTCTAAATGAACCAGAGTAGCCATTGTTCTACTGGTGGACATTTACATAAGCCGTTTCCAGTTGTTAGGAGTCATTTCTTAACGAATGTTTCCTTAATTTCAGTCTTACTCTCAATTTCTGGCTCTTTCAGCTGGGTTCTGTGTAGACGAATGTGTCAGGTCAGAAGGGCAAGAGCCCAAGGTATGATATGGTGCTGATTCCTAAATGCTTCCCAGGAAGGCCCTGCCAGTTTAGGGCCCCCCTTCCTCGGTCCCTGCTGACACAGAGTATCAGCATCACCCAGACTCTCTACTAACTGGTACTAACTGGAAGGGGTTGAGAGCCAGGAGTTTGCATATGGCTGGGCATATGATTATGGACAAGGACCTGCTCTGTGCCTCAGTGTCCCCATCTGTGAAAAGAATGCCACTGGTTTTCACACCAACAGTTGTTTTGAGGAGTAACTGTAATAACATATATGTGAAACACTCAAAAAAGTGCGTGATGGACCATAAGCACTTAAATGTTAGTTATGATTTTTAGAAGTTGAGAAAAATAGCATTTCATTAATTTTTTAAAATAATTCTTTATTGTTCAGATTATTACAGTTGTTCCTCTATTTCCCCCCCATAGCTCCCCTCCACCCAGTTCCCACCCCACCCTCTGCCCTTACCCCCCACTGTCCTCATCCATAGGTGTGCGATTTTTGTCCAGTCTCTTCCCGTACCCCCCATACCCCCTCCCCGCCGAGAATTGTCAGTCCACTCCCTTTCTATGCCGCTGATTCTATTATATTCACCAGTTTATTCTGTTCAGCAGAATTTTTTTATTCACTTGATTTTTAGATTTACTTGTTGATAGATACGTATTTGTTGTCACTTTGTTCATAATTTTTATCTTTACCTTTTTCTTCCTCTTATTAAAGAATACCCTTCAGCATTTCATATAATACTGGTTTGTTGGTGATGAACTCCTTTAGCTTTTTCTTATCTGTGAAGCTCTTTATCTGACCTTCAAATCTAAATGATAGCTTTGCTGGGTAGAGTAATCTTGGTTGTAGGTTCTTGCTATTCATCACTTTGAATATTTCTTGCCACTCCCTTCTGTTGAGAAATCAGCTGACAATCGTGTGGGTACTCCCTTGTAGGTAACTAACTGTTTTTCTCTTGCTGCTTTTAATATTCTCTCTTTGTCTTTTGCTCTTGGCATTTTAATTATCATATGTCTTGGTGTGGTCCTCTTTGGATTCCTTTTGTTTGGGGTTCTCTGCGCTTCCTGGAATTTTTTTTTTTTAAAATATATTTTATTGATTTTTTACAGAGAGGAAGGGAGAGGGACAGAGAGTTAGAAACATCAATGAGAGAGAAACATCGATCAGCTGCCTCCTGCACACTCCCACTGGGGATGTGCCCGCAACCAAGGTACGTGCCCTTGACCGGAATCGAACCTGGGACCCTTCAGTCCACAGGCTGACGCTCTATCCACTGAGCCAAACCGGTTTCGGCCGCTTCCTGGACTTTTAAGTCTATTCTTTCACCAGGTAGGGGAAGTTTTCTGTCATTATTTCTTCAAATAAGTTTTCAGTGTCTTGCTCTCTCTCTTCTTCTGGCACCCCCATAATTTGGATGTTGGTACGCTTGAAGTTGTCACAGAGGCTCCTTACGCTATTTTTTTTTTTTAAATAAATCTTTATTCAGATTATTACAATTATTTCTCCTTTTTCCCCCCATAGCTCCCCTCCACCCAGTTCCCACCCCACCTCTGCCCTTACCTTCCCCCCACTGTCCTCATTCATAGGTGTATGATTTTTGTCCAGTAGCTTCATGAACCCCCCCATACCCCTTTCCCCCTGAGAGTTATTAGTCCACTCCCTTTCTATGCCCCTGATTCTATTATATTCACCAACTTATTCTGTTCCTCAGGCTTTTAATTCACTTGATTTTTAGGTTCACTTGTTGATAGATATGTATTTGTTGTTCATAATTTTTATCTTTACTTTTTTCTTCTTCCTCTTCTTTAAGAATACCTTTCAGCATTTCATATAATACTGGTTTGGTGGTGATGAACTCCTTTAGCTTTTTCTTATCTGTGAAGCTCTTTATCTGCCCTTCAATTCTGAATGATAGCTTTGCTGGGTAGAGTAATCTTGGTTGTAGGTTCTTGCTATTCATCACATTGAAAATTTCTTGCCACTCCCGTCTGGCCTGCATAGTTTCTGTTGAGAAATCAGCTGACAGTCATATGGGTGCTCCCTTGTAGGTAATTAACTGTTTTTCTCTTGCTGCTTTTAATATTCTCTCTTTGTCTTTTGCTCTTGGCATTTTAATTATAATGTGTCTTGGTGTGGTCCTCTTTGGATTCCTTTTGTTTGGGGTTCTGTGCGCTTCCTGGACTTGTAAGTCTATTTCTTTCACCAGGTGGGGGAAGTTTTCGGTCATTATTTCTTCAAATAGGTTTTCAGTATCTTGCTCTCTCTCTTCTTCTGGCACCCCCATAATTTGGATGTTGGTACGCTTGAAGTTGTCACAGAGGCTCCTTACGCTATCTTCATATTTTTGGGTTCTTTTTTCTTTTTCGGTTGAGTGTTTTTTGCTTCTTTGTATTTCAAATCTTTGACTTGATTCTTGTGATCCTCTAGTCTGCTGTTGGTCCTCTCTATATTATTTTTTATTTCAGTCAGTGTATGCTTAATTTCTAGTTGGTCCTTTTTCATATCCTTGAGGGTCTCACTAAATTTATTGGCCTTTTCTAGAAAATTCTTGAAAAACCTTATAACCATGGTTTTGAACTCTATATCCAGTCATTTGCTTTCCTCCATTTCTTTATTTTGTGACCTGTTTCTTTGTCTCCGCATTTTGGCTGCTTCCCTGAGTTGATAGAGTGGCTTTGTGTGCTAGGTGTCCTATAGGGCCCAGTGGCTCAGCTTCCCCAGTTACCTGAGGTGGACACTCTTGGTGCAGCCCTTTGTGGGCTGTGTGCACAGTCTTGTTGTAGTTAAGCCTTGATTGTTGTTGGTATCACTGGGAGGAATTGACCTCCAGGCCAATTGGTTGTGAGGATCAGTTGTGTCTAAGCTGGGAGAATTTCTGTGCTGGAGACACCCTTATGGGGCAAGACTTGCTTTAGTGGGGCTTTGGTGCTCACTGAGCCTGCCCCCTGAGTGTGTCTCTTATGGGTCTGAAGAGTTGTAATCTGGATGGTCTCACTCTGACCACTGGTACACGGGCTCTTGGATCTCCAAAGAGGTGCAAAGTCAGCCAGTGCCTGAGGCCACCCAGCAGGAGCTACAGAGAGATCTACAGATTCCTCCTCTTTGTTTGGGATTTGGAGGTGCCCAGATGAGGCACAGCTGTGAAGCACTGCAAGCTGCTGTGGGGCCTTGGGCCTTATTTTGGAAGTTCTGGGGCTCTCTGACCCAGCTGTAGTTCGTTAGGTAATTTTAGATTGCAAAAGTCCAGGCCATTCATATGCAAAAGCCTCTGCGCACAGCTTGGGTGGGGTTGTAAATTGGGTGGGGCGGGGTCTCAGGGAATACCAGGGCAGAGCAAACAGCAATGGCTGACCGTCAGCCCTGCCCAGAAGAGACCCCCAGGTCTCTGTCCCGCGGCACTGTGCAGGAGCAATGATCGCTGCAAGTACCTCTGAGAGAAAGCATCCCTTGTGTTCCAGCCCGATGCCAGACAGTCCAGTTTCTCCCCATATGAGTCTGGGTCCCCAGAGTCTCGCCCGGAACTGGAGTTCAGAGTAGTCGGGAGCTTGTGTCTCCCTCCCGATTGAAAAAGACAACAGCGTACTCAGTTGCCAGCCCCTTTCCACGCATGCGCCTCCGTACTTCACCTCCGCACCTCCTCCGAGTCTCAGCGTGCTTTTCTCTTTCCTTCTAGTTGTAGAATTTCCACTCAGCCAGCCTTCCCGTGGTTCTGGATGATATCCATTTTGTCTTTTAGTTGTAGTTTTGAAGTGGTTGTGTGAGGCAGCAAGTTCAGGTGTTTACCTATGCCTTCATCTTGGTTTCTCTCGCATTTCATTAATTTTATTTTGAGAAATGGTATTCAAAGGTGCATCTGTAAGGTATGTATACACTGAGTAGCCAGATTATTATGATCTCTGAACGCATAATAATCTGGCTACGCAGTGTATATCTTATATAATAAAAGGCTAATATGCAAATTGTCCCCTCGACCAGGAGCTCAACCAGCAGGCAGGCCGGCCAACCACCCATGTCCCCTCCCCATGACCAGGCTGGCCAGACCCCAACCATGCACGAATTCATGCACCAGGCCTCTAATATATATATATATATCCTCCTATCTAATAAAGAGGGAATATGCTAATTGACCATCACTCCATCACAAAGATGGCAGCACCTACAGCTGAAGCCAAGTTCCCATAAGGAGCCTTAACGAGCAATCAGCAGGGACCTGAGGCTACGCCAGGGGTGGGCAAACTTTTTGACTCGAGGGCCACAATGGGTTCTTAAACTGGACCGGAGGGCCGGACCAAAAGCATGGATGGAGTGTTTGTGTGACCTAATATAAATTCAAAGTAAAGGAGCGGAGGGGAGAGCAAGAGAACCGGATAGAATAGCCGGATCCGGTCCGCGGGCCGTAGTTTGCCCAAGGCTGGGCTACGCCCTCCCCCACCCCCGTAGGGCTTGACTCAGGCCACACACCCCACCACGGTGCCAGGCCAGGGGACCTGAGGCCATGCCCTGTGCCCGGCGGGGCTTGACAGGGGATTTCAAGGTGCGCTTCCTGTCCTGGTGCTGGGCTAGGGGACCTCAGGCTGCTCCCCGCACCCCAGCACCAGGCTGGGGGACCTCAGGTCACGCCCCCCGCCCCAGTACCGGGCCAGGGGACCTGAAGCTGCGCCCCTCTGCATGGCTGGGCTTGAGAGGGGATCTCAGGCTGTGCCCCCCGCCCTGCACCGGGCCAGGGGACCTGAGGCTGCGCCCCCCTGCCTGGCTGGGCTTGACGGGACCTCAGACCGCACCCCCCACCTGGCGGGGCTTGATGGGGGACCTCAAGGTGCGCTTCCCGTCCTGGTGCTGGGCTAGGGGCCTCAGGCTGCTCCCCCTGCCCCAGCACCCGGCCGGGGGACCTCAGGCCATGCCCCCCACCCAGCAAGGCTTGACAGGGGACCTTAGGCCATGCCCCCCACCCAGCGGGGCTTGATAGGGGTCTCAGGCCATGTCCCCCACCTGGTGGGGCTTGACAGGGGACCCCAAGGCATGCCCCCCCAGTGTGGGCTGGGGGGGATCTCAGGCCACGCCCCCCGTCCTGGCACCAGGCCAGGGGACCTGAGGCTATGCCCCCTGCCCGGCAGGGCTTGACAAGGGTGGGACTGGCCAGGTCTGGATCTAGCCCAATGGGGGCGGGGGCTGGCCGGGTCTGGGTCTCATGCGATTTTGAGGTGCATGTGGGTGGGCGGGGACTTGACTCTGGGTCCCGTGGTGTGCCCCAGACTCTGACAGGAGCAAGGTTTTCATATCCGTTTTACTAATTTTCTTTCATCTCTGACACTTCTATTATAGAGAAAGGGCAAATAGCAATATTAAATTATTTTCTCTAATTAATCCCCTTTTAATGTGCACAAATTTAGTGCACCGGGCCACTAGTATGTATGTGTATACACACACACACACACACACACACACACACACACACACGAGTGGCCAGATTATTACGCGTTCAGAGATCATAATAATCTGGCCACTCAGTGTATAATTCTATGGGAAATCTAAAGAATGAACACAAAACACATTCCCTTGTGCCCACCACCCTGCTTAAACAGGGTTTTGTTTAGAACCCTCTGAGAGGCCCTCCTGATTGTAATCTTTTTCCCTTGGGTCCAGAGGTAACCTGCATCCTGATATTCATGTCAATCAAGTTCGTGGTGTGTAAAGTATACTGGTAGGCAGTTCCAAAGTGCAGGAGGTGAGCAGAGCTTCAGTGTCGATGCAGCGAAGTCTTGTATTTCAGTATTTCATATAATATATTTGGTGACATAAGTGCAAAGTTAATGTCAATGGTGAAGGTTGGCGAAATGCACAGGCACGGTGTTTATGGAGTCCTGAGACCAGTTAAGTCTGAGGACTAGACTTCAGGCTGCTGGCAGCCCAACCTTGTGTACCCTGCCCACCTTACCTACCTATGGTTGGATAAGAGGCTCTGAGAAAGGGCTGGAGGAAAGAGTGGGAGGACAGATTAGGTGACCTACTGGGGTGAAGGTACCTAGTGAATGCTTCACACCCTCCCTTCTGGTCCTTTTCCCTACCCTGCTTTGTGGAACAGTAGAAGCAGACATAGTCTGGACTTCATTTAAATCCAGACAGCCACCACCTGGAGCTCTAGTTCCTAAGTTGGTTCCATGTTGGTTAGGACAAGCTGCATTTTGCTGTGTGTTGCACTGCACAAGAGCATTGGGGACCACTTATCTCATGTGTGCCAGCTCCCCATCTGTCTTCAGTCAGAGTCCAAGGTGGGTAGAGCATGTGGCACAGTCTGTTAGGAGCACACACAGGCAGGATCCTGGGCCCAAGACTCCCCTGCCACCACCTTAGCCAGTAAGTCATGCCGTCTTCCCCATGAGCATACGGCATACTTCATCCAGAGAGCGCCTTCCTGTGTCTGTTGTCGGTGGGGAAGCCCTGCAGCCCTCAAGCGGTGGGTCAGTGTTATCAACCTCATTTAATAGAAAAGTAAAATATGGCTCAGAGAGAGTGTGGCTTACCTTTGGTTACCACCCGTGGTTTCAGCTAAGTCACAGACCTAGAACTCAGGCCCTTGGTTTTGCTGCTCCACCATACTTTTAATTTTTTTAAATATAATGTTTATTTTTTATTAATTTTTAGAGAGAGAGGAAGGGTGAGGGAGAGAAAGAAACAACAGTGTGAGAGAGAAACATCCATCAGCTTCCTCCCACACGAACCTGGGCATGTGCCCTGTATGGGCGTCAAACTCAGAACCATTGGTGGCATGGGACAATACTAAACCAACTGAGCCACAACAGCCAGGGCTGTGGTTCTTCATGGAGGAAGTCTGGGTATGGGAGAGGCAGCCGTGGTTACTGTCCCTACCATTGACTGGTTTTCTGTGCTGGGCCTAGCTTTGTGAAATTCTTGGGGTGAGAGAACATTCTTAGAACGTTCTTTGTTGGTGAGCACAGCTGATCTGAGAGCAGAGTTCCTTTAGGGATGAGCTGGTTGGATTTGACAGCAGCCCCCACCCCTTTTACACAGGTCCTAGAGGAAGGTACCTGTCCTGGTGCATTCATACCTCCAGAGCACACTCCACCCAGGCAGCACTTAAAGGCAGCTTAACTTTCTTGAGTTTGGGTTCATTCCTCTTGCTGGCTGTAGCCCTAAGCTTTGTGACAGTATCTTGACCATACAAGACCCTGATTTTGATGTTGTTTCCTCTGCTGGTGTGTTAGGGGAGCTCAGCCTTCCTATATTGTTTTGTCTGACTCACAGTTAGAATTGGGCCTTGTAATATAGTATATAATTAACTTGGTTTTAGTTACAGATGAATAAGCAACACTTGGAAAGGGCCTGAGGGTCTTATTTTATGATTTGATGGTCCCTGGTTGGAGAAAGTTTGTGTCTGTGTCTTCTGTGCTATTTAATGTTAAAAATGCTCCTAGCACACTCCCTTCCAGTCAGATTGAGTACTTTTCATACATTCACTCGTTAAATCCTCACAGCAAGCCTGAGGGTTCCTGTTCTCCTTATCCCTGATTATGAGGTAAAGGGTCTGAGCCACAGAGAGGTGACGTACCTTGTTCAAGGTGAAGCAGCTAGTGAGGAGCAGTGCTTCAACTCAGCAGAGTGCGTGTTCTAACAGTTCAACAATAACCCTTCTCTACTTGTACCTGTAACTGTGATTGTCTATCCAAGGCCCATGACTAGTTCATATGCAAAAGGTTTACACAGTTTAGTAACTAGTGATTAAGCTGTTGGAACTCTTTATTCGTGTGATATCCTGCAGTTAGATTCTTCCTCAGCAGGTCTGTAGAAACTAAAAAACTCTTAAGAGCCAGGACACATTTAAAGAATCCAGTTGTCGTTGCTGAACTCTCTGGGGTATATAGGCCCCAGCTTTGAATCCTTGGTCCCTCTGCAGATCTAAAGGCTTCCTCTCAGGATGAAAGACTGTTCACCGCACTGACCCTGAGTCTAGCTTCAACATCCCCAAGCTCAGTCTTCATATGAAATCCTTGCTTAATTTGCATTTTATCCTTCCTAAAGAGAGAATGATACAGAGACAGATAAAGATGCAGGAGGATCTGAGGATCGTCAGTCAACCTTCTACTTCCAAATTCAATTCCTTGGCCTCCTGGTGCTGACTCAGGGCTCACTTCCTCATCTGCCCAGTGCAACACAGTCCTCTCTTACCTCCTGTGTGCTCTCAGGACAAGCTTCTGTAACTTCATCGCCACTGAGAATTGGGGGAGGTGTGCCATTTAAAAAACATGATTCTGTATTGTAAAAATCAGCTTCCATCTGCCTGGCAGTTAATCTTTTAAGGGTGATGGAAGCTGTTGTCTGCAGCTATGGAGGAGGCGAGGTGTCTACTGTGAGACTTGATCGCATGGGGAAAAAGAAATCCAAAAATATCCTTGGATCATTTGTTTCCTTGCCCCAAGTTCAATCTATTTGTCAACCAAAATGTTTGCTACATTTAGCAGATTTGAATATTGGATACTGGATATTTTGATGCTGGTATTTTCCTAAACTCTCTTGGTGGCTGAGCAAGGTACTCCTTAATTAAATTGAGCCTTGAAATGTTTTTGGTGGCTATGAAAATGTAATTTGATCTCCAAGTAATTTTCCCTTGAGAGTTTCTACTTCTAAGAGGAGACTGCTGAACCCAGTACTCAAAAAGTCAAAGAAGTTAAAACTCTTAAGTTCTTACTTACAAATTGTGTGAAATAAATTGAAGTCTACAGAAAATGCCCAGTTTACATATGACTCTATTTCAAGTTCATTTGGAATTCAGTGGTTGAAAACTTGTCTTTGTCTTCCTGTCAGAGGTGCCCTTGCGAAGGGGTGGTTATCGTGCTCTCCAGCCCCGCCCCCCCCGCCCCCGCCCCGCCCCGTGCCTGCTCTGAAAAGGTGGAGTGAGCACAGCAGGTGGCAGTCCTACTTACAGATTCACCATGACACACTAAGAGGGTGTAGAAGGAGGTTTACCTTGAGTGGGATTGTGGGACATGGTGAGACCCACATTTCCAGAGACTCCAAAGGTGCTGATGTCAATGGCTGACGCTTCCTAACCAAGGTCATTGAGAACAGGCGTCCTTCCTTGTTCTTGATAGCACTGTGCCATTGGCACACCTCCCCCAATTCTCAGAAGCAATGAAGTTAGAGAAGCTTGTCCTGAGAGCACACGTGAGATAAGAGAAAGAAGCACAGGAGGGGTCCTGAGGGGAAGTCGGAGATGGATGTGGTGCTGTTAGTGGGAAGTAGGGGAAGAAGAGTGGGGCTGGGGCACAGCCTGTGGGAGACTCCTGATGGGAAAGGCCTGGCATTGATGTAGGGCTGTGGCCATGGAGAGCCACGGGTGACCCTGAGGGGCTTGCATTTGGGGTGCATGCATGTCTGTGTGTAAGAAAGGCCAATGATCATAACTCTCATGGTAACTCGGTGCCTGCAGGACCGGGCAGAGGGCCATGTAGTTGAGAATGTCTCTCTGACCAGCTCCATTTTATTAGGGAGGACAGGGATAAATGAATGGCACACTTAGGGTTTTGTTGCTTTAAATTTTTCCAGAGAGCTCTGGCCGGGTGGTTCAGTTGGTGAAGCGTTTTGTACACCAAAAGGTTGCAGGTTCGATCCCCCATTGGCGTGCATATGGGAGGCACCTATTCAGGTCTCTCTCTCTCTCTGAACATATCCCTGGGGGAGGGTTTAAATTTTTTTTTTTCCTCTCCCGAGATTGAAATTTCAGAAGCTATTGAGGAACCAGAAGTACAATAGAGGTGTGCTGGGAGGGAATGACTCACCCACAGGACCTGAGGGCTGGCAGGCTGGATGGGGATGACTCAGGAGCCCTCACTGCCACACGGGACCACTGGTCAGCAAGTGTACTCCAGATCCTGGAGGTGTCAGTGCTGTTTGTGCAGCTTAATTACTTCTCAAGTTGTTTTTAAAAATTATCCCTTTAGAATAATACCTATAGTATAAGTAAACATTTGGAGTTTTCATACTGGAAGAGGGCTTTTTTCTTTTGCTTTTCATTTCACGATTGATGCTTAAATGCTTTACAAGGTAATATTGCAACCACCATTTTCTTTAGTTGCAGAAGTAAAATTATTTCTTAAACATACCCATGCTAGTGAGTTATGCCCGTGGGAAGAGAAAGCATGAAGCACCGAGTCGACCCTGTAAACATCTCCATCTGGGAGAGTCCCTGAGACTGGTCTTGCGCTGAGGTGCTTGCTGGCTCATGTGGCCGAGGCAGGAAGGAATCCCACGAAGGAGGAAGGCTGCTCATGACTTGTTCCTGTGTCATCGTGCCCATAGTGTGGAGTGCAGGGGACACTGCTGGGGTGCTTTTGCAGTGGTAGTGGTCTAGTGACTAGCATCTCAGCCTTGGACTGATGCTGGACGGTACAGCCTTGGTTAGGCTGTCATCAGACAGGAGGTGCCTGGGTCCTCATGGGCAGCCCTGTTTCTCAGGCTCCCACTCCTGTGGGTTGAGGTGCCCAGAAGGGGTGTTTCAGGGGTGCTGAGGTCCCTGCCTGGCACCCAGGGGTTTGTCTGGAGGTAGTCTGGCCCGCTGTGAGTCTAGAGCTGCTCCTGCCTTGGGACCTTTGCACTGGCTAGTCCTCTGTGGAGAAAGCTCTCCCCAGGTGTCCTTAGGGCTTTCCCCACATCCTCAGATGTCACCTTCCCAGTGAGGGCTTCTCTGTTTACGTACATTTACACCAACCCCATCCAAATACTCCCATCTCCCTTCCCTGCTGTATTTTTCTCACAGTGATTATCACCATATGACACGCTGTAGCTGTTATCTGGTTCTGTTTTTTGGGGGTCTTTCTACCCCACTAAAATGTGGGCTTCTTGAGGTCATGGGCTCAGTTTTGCTCTTTGCTGTCTCTCCAGTGCCCAGGAGAAATGTATGGCACACAGTAGGTGTTCAGTGAACCTTTGTTGATGAAGTGGATAAGAGCAGTGTGATCTCGAGCACGCATTTGCCTTAAAATCATTGAAGCTGCCATGAGGTGCTGGCGGAGGCCCTGCCATTTCACATAAAGCATGTGATGGAGAAGCAGGGTGTGTGTGTGTGTGTGTGTGTGTGTGTGTGTGTGTGTGTGTGATCATCTATTGTTGCCATTTCCAAACTCCAGAGTTCTTTCTATACTCACTTGGATGCTGATTTCAAAATGACTGGTTTTTCCTTCTGGCTCATGAAGGCTGCTGTGTTGAATCTGAAACATAGAGGAAAGCAAAACTTTAAAGCATTTTTAGTTTTGCGTGATTAGCTCTTCCTACATTTCACTTTCTGAACATTAGTATCTCTCTCCTGGCCATTGCAGCACCATCTGAGCCTCCATCACCTTCCCTGAACAGTACTGCAGCCCTCCAAGCCCCTCACCCACCCACGCTGTGGACCACAGCAGCCAGGGGGCTGCTCTGTACCCCCAGCACTCGTCCACCTCTGCGATAGCCACCCTCACAACTCTAACCAGCTAGTTCTGTAAATGACGTCGGGGTTGTCACCCCATTAAGATGTAGCTTCATAGGGGCAGGGACCCTGTTTGCCTCAGGCCGTGTCGTGGGACCCTGGCTGGCACAGTGGCCATGTTTGTTGAATATTTGTGTTAATAGCATAGTTGATTTACCTCTTTTAAGGAACTCTGGTCAATGAAATGAGTGCATATATTTTTTTAATGAAATAATAGGAAAACCGTGGCTTTGAAGAGTCAGGTGTTCTTAGAGAAGTCACTCCATGGCCTGAGTTGCTTGCACTGGGCACGTTAACATCTCAGAGCTCCCCTTGACCACCCCAGGGCTGAGGATATGGAATTGTGGGACATGCTGTAACTGTGGCAAACAACAAGATATGCCTGCTGAGCTGGGTGGAGCAGGCGGGGGTGGCTAGAGAGGTTCCTGGGGTGACTCTCGGAGTCCTGGGAATTCGAGGTGGAGAGGGATGGTGCTTGTGGACCATGGGTGCTGCCAGCATCCTCTCCTTGCTTCTTCTCATCCTGACTGGTGGGCCACCTTCCTCATCTTCCTGTATCTCTGCACGCTCCCTGTTCTCTCCTTGCACTGTGGTACCCCCAACCAATGCAGGTGTAAGTTTCTTATTGTTTCCCTTTCACAGCCTTAGGATATTTAAACATGCCTTTTTCAACCTGCCGCAGCTACCTCTGGATCTCAGCTCCCTGTGCTTAGGTTTCTTTCTCTTTACTGCTCTGAGGGGTGATTCAGGTTCTCACTGCACAAAGGGCCTGCCCTACTGCTGAGTGCTTTGAGGGTCGTCACTGAACACTTGGTGGGGTTCTTCCTGTGGGAGGGAGGGTAGAGTCTACAAAATAGATCAGGATCTCTTACGTAGGAACTGTCCTGTTTATTGTTGGGTACTACAGCATCCTTTCCTCTATGTACTAAATGCCAGTAACACTTTCTCCCTTCTCCAGTTATGGCAACCAAAATATTACCAGACATTGCCAAGGTTTGGGGTCAGGGAGGCACAATTGCCCTAGTTGAGAACCACTGGGATAAAATATGCATCAGGGGCTCCAAACTTCCTGAGGCTCCCTCCTAATGGATTGTATTGAAGTATAGCCTTGGCAGTTCCCAGAATGAACCCCAGCTTGGGGGTAGCCACAGGACATAGCCTATTGCCTATTCTGAGGCTCACACTTATGTACTGGATACGCAGGCTCACCTGAATAAGGAGCTTTGTTAGCACATTTGGTCTGACTAGTTTTTGGGGCTGGGCTGCTGCAGCATCAAGTTTGAAATCCTCTACATCCACATATGTGGACACAAAGCAGCACATCTGCTACTTAAATTCTACAGAGAGAAGGGCAGCTCTGCAATGCCATCTCTTTTGCTCTTTCTGCCTGAATCATGTCTCACTGTCTGCCACTCCAACACCACCAGTAACAATAAAACACTTTTTCCTTTTCAAATCTCAGTGTTTGTCTCACCTTCTGTCTCCTCTCTCATCTGCTCTGGTGTCCATGACGCTTACTTTCCTCACGTGTGGATAGGTGTCAGAGAGGAAGTGAGCAGGTTTT
This sequence comes from Plecotus auritus, assembly GCF_963455305.1. Taxonomy (NCBI): domain Eukaryota; kingdom Metazoa; phylum Chordata; class Mammalia; order Chiroptera; family Vespertilionidae; genus Plecotus; species Plecotus auritus. Next base: position 71,454,030 of record NC_137774.1, on the reverse strand, counting down.
AGCCAGCACAATGTTCTACTTTGTCCCTCCTTAGTGGGTGGCCAGGTGCTGCTCCAAGTCACTGGGTCTTCCTACATTCCTGACCCTACATTGGGTCAGGTCCAGCCATGGAATCTGGGAATGGGCAGAGGAGTACCAAGGGCCGCCCACCTGGTTGGCACCTGCATTCAAAGTTGGCCTAGCCCGGATTGGGTGCAAACCTTCATTTTCTAAGGTAGTGCTCTCCTTTGAAGATCTGTTCTGGAGACCTTCTTTTTTTAAAAAAAAATAATCAAAGATACCACTTTGATAAAAGGAAAAGAAAGCTCTCAGAAACACATGTTTATAAACCAGTCTCCTTAAACTTAACCTTCTCATTGTCTTTGGGGAACTTCTCTCCATGGCCTGGGCACTTGTTCAGTTAGCAGTCAGGAAACTTGAGCTGAAGACAACTTGTCTTGGCAAGTGCTCCTGAGGCCATCTTCTTTGTGTCAAGGCCCTCCAAGAGTGAGAAAAGGATTATCTGTTTGATGGTGGTCACACCCAGGTCTTCGGTGACCCCTTGCTTCCTGTGGACTCTCAGACACCTGCTGCCTGCTGTGTCTGATCTCTTCAGCCATTGAAGCTGACCCTTTGGGAAACTCCTCACTGCTCTTGGATGTCACTTATGATACCTCCCAGAGTTGAGGTTCTGCCTACTGAGAAGAAGCAATGGACTGTGCCAAAAACCTTTATGTGACAGATACGTTGGTGCCTTTGCTGGATCGTCTTTCATCCAGAAGCATGTGATGTACAATAATATTTTTCCAGGTCCATGAATCAATCCATCACATTTTGTTATTTAAAAACTTCATGTTTGACATTTTATTCAGTAGTTCATTTGTCAGTTATGAATTAAAAACATTTGTCACTGTCCTGTGTGCCTCTTTCATTGTTTCCTTGAGTCTTGCTTGGCATACAGCTGGGCACGCAGGTTTAGATGAGGCCTGTAAACAGGCCCATGTTAATCTGATTTACACATTTGTGTGTGTGTGGGAAACAGGTGTGGTGGGGAGGGGCATGACAGAAATAGGTAGTGTTCTTCCTTCCTCCATCCTGTGGGGGCAGTGATGGCCACCTAGCAGGCATATGGCCAGGTAGATTGCAGCAGTGCTGTAGTGCTCAGGACTCTGTGTGAATCTCTGACTCCTTCTGCTTCCCTACACTCGCGTGTGTTTCTTCAGGTCACACAGTCCTGCTTCTCTTCAGTCCTGGGCCTGAGACTCTGCACTCAAGGATGGCCCTGGAAGCCCAAGGAGCATTTCCCCCTTGACTGTGTAATGAGAACCCAATGAAGTGCTCAGTGCTCTGTGTGTACAGCTCTCACTCATAGTGTAGCTGGCCTAGCTGGTGAGGACAGTCCAGGCCTATCATGGATCTTGATGGGCCTCAGCCTGGTGACTGACCTCTTTCCCATTTACCACTGCCTCTGAGGACGAAAAGTTTCTGCTTTAGAGGAATTCCCAGGCAGCAAAATCTCAGACATATGCCGAAGCAATATCTTTTTTTTATTAAATATATTTTATTGAGTTTTACAGAGAGGAAGGGAGAGGGAAAGAGAGTTAAAAACATCGATGAGAAAGAAACATCGATCAGCTGCCTCCTGCACACCCCCCACTGGGGATGTGCCCGCAACCAAAGTACAGGCCCTTGATCGGAATCGAACCTGGGACCCTTCAGTCCGCAGGCCGACGCTCTATCCACTTAGCCAAACCGGTCAGGGCTGAAGCAGTATCTTCACTGATACAGCTCCTAGGGCAGTGGTTGGCAAACTGCGGCTCGTGAGCCGCGGTTTGCCGCTCTGTTGACTAATGAGTTTGCTGACCACTGCCTTAGGGAAAAGCACTTAAAAAACATTTTAATAATGTATTAATGTCTTTAACCTGAAGTCAAAACTTCTGGGTAAGGGTAATGCCTTATGCAGTGGTCGGCAAACTCATTAGTCAGCAGAGTGGCAAACTCGCGAGCTGCAGTTTGCCGACCACTGTCCTAGGGCAGTGGTCGGCAAACTCATTAGTCAACAGAGCCAAATATCAACAGTACAACGATTGAAATTTCTTTTGAGAGCCAAATTTTTTAAACTTAAACTTCTTCTAACGCCACTTCTTCAAAATAGACTCGCCCAGGCCGTGGTATTTTATGGAAGAGCCACACTCAAGGGGCCAAAGAGCCACATGTGGCTCGCAAGCCGCAGTTTGCCGACCACGGTCCTAGGGCAATGGAAATGAAAGAGAAAATAAACAAATGGGACTACATCAAAATAAAAAGCTTCTGTACAGCAAAATAAACCAACAAAACAACAAGAAAGCCCACTGCATGGGAGAACATATTTGCTAATGATATCACCGATAAGGATTTAATCTCCACCATTTACAGGGGACTCATACAACTTAACAAAAGGAAGATAAACAACCCAATCAAAAAATGGGCAACGGACCTAAATAGATACTTTTCGAAAGAGGACATAAGGAAGGCCAAGAGACATATGAAAACATGCTCAAAGTCACTAATCATCCGAGAGATGCAAATCAAAACGACAATGAGATACCATCTCACACCTGTCAGAATGGCTATCATCAACAAATGACAAGTGCTGGCAAGGATGCGGAGAAAAAGGAACCCTCGTGCACTGCGGTGGGAATGCAGACTGGTGCAGCCACTGTGGAGAACAGTATGGAGTTTCCTCAAAAAACTAAAAATGGAACTCCCATTTGACCCAGTGATCCCACTTCTAGGAATATATCCCAAGAAACTAGAAACACCAATCAGAAAGGATATATGCCCCCCTATGTTCATAGCAGTACAATTTAGCTACGATTTGGAAACAGCTTAAGTGCCCATCAGCAGATGAGTGGATTAAAAAACTGTGGTACGATAATGGAATACTATGCTACGGTAAAAAAGAAGGAATTCTTACAATTTGCAACAGCATGGATGAAACTGGAGAGCATTATGCTAAGCGAAATAAGCCAGTCAGAGAAAGATAAATATTACATGCTCACTCATTTGTGGAATACAGTGAACAACATAAACTGATGACCAAAACAGATCCAGAGACAGAGAAGCATCGATCAGACCATCAAACATCAGAGGGAAGGTGGGGTGGGTGGGGGTAAGGGTGAGAGATCAACCACAGGACTTGTATGCATGCATATACTAATAAGCCTAAACAATGGACACAGACACCAGGGGGGTGAGGGCATAAGTGAGGGAGTGGAGGGGCAATGGGAGATAAGGACATATGTAATACCTTAGTCAATAAAAAATAAAAAGTTTCTGCTGATCTCCAGGTAAGTAATTGACTTTGAATGTACTTCTGTTATGATTATATACTTTGCTTATAGGGATAAATTATTAAAGTACTGACTGAACCTCAGAGCATGGTCCAACCTTTGTCACCTCCTGTGAGATGGAGTGTTTATAAAATGTATAAGGCACACTTGACTTACTGCAGAGCCATAAGGCATTGGAGAAAACAGCAGTTTTCCATAAGTAAATGTGGCACTTTGGGCTCCCATTCCAGCTAGAGGATATGTACTGCTGGCTGCCTCATTTAATATCAGATTCTCTTAGATGTTTTTTACAAAGTCAGTTAGTCATATTCTCCTAACATTTCATTGATACTGTGTGTTTGGTTAATTCCTTCATATTTTCATACTTTGCCTGGAGTTATAATGATCTTAGCAGACCTTTAAGTAAAAGAAGCCTGACTCCTCTTGGCTGTGGTGCAGCTCCAAAGTTCTTATGTTGGGTTCTTGGTTGGGAACAGGGACGTGGTGTGTATTCTGGGGTGACCCTGCTTGAGCTTGCCTGCCACATGGAGCCGAGGTTTATATGGCACTGCGGGACTGCCTAGGCTCCTGCCTGTTCTTGCCATCTGCTGCCTCCATTCCCCACCTCCATGCTCATCGTGTTTGGGTTACAGGATGTACTGGCTAGCTTTGGTTTTGACTTTGTTATGTGTTTTACACATCTCAAGATGAACATCGTCTCTTGTGGTGGCTGAGCTGTCACCCGCTGCACACTGTTGATTACTTTGTGCCCACCTGTCTTTCCTGTTCTAGGTGCAGTTTCTATAGGACTCTGACTTCTTCATAGTTTTCTGTTTTTCCCTTCCCTATTTAAGTGGAAAGAGGATTATTTTTGTCTGTCCTTTATGAACAAATACATACACAATACAAGGAACAGCTTTGTATGGCTCCACTCCCTTAGCTATTCAAATTTATAAAATTAAGCATTCAGTTATGTTATAATATTGATATACCTGTATGTATTGTTACAGACTCATGATTTTTCCCTGTTTTAGCTTATTCTAATTAGCTGTACTTAACTGATCTCTTTTTAGTGTTTATAACACAACTTGGCCAATAGCAGCCTCTACGGGCCAGCTTTCCTACTTCTACAATTTGTGAAGGCACCTTCTTTCCAGTCCCAGCAAGGGATTCTTGGATCATACTAATTATCTTTCTTCTGTTATAAGACATGGAGTCACATGCTCTCCTGGTTCTTTTAATGGGAAGTACTATTAGAAACAGATCTGGGTGCTCTGAGTTCACTTCATGTTGTTCTATAGCAATCTGGTGGTGAGTAGGCTAATGATGTCACTGTTAAAACACTTCAGGGTCAGAGCTAGAAAATATTTCTTTATGGTTGTGGGTACAACTTCTATGTATTTCTGATTTGATGCTATCTAATCCTTTCTTAATTCCAACCTAAATTTTTAACTGTATTTATAGCCACTTTTTTTCCGTATTTCTATATCCTATTGACAACTGTTCTGTTATCGCTTTATGGGCAAATTATCAAATTGCTTTCCAGAAACATTATAATAGCATCACAGGTTTATGGTGCCAGCTGTACTTGTAGGAATATACTTGCTTTATTCTAGACTTGCCAGCATTGGGTGTCTCTGTGTATTGAAAACATTTAATCATTCTTATCTATTAATTTATCCTCCCTAGTTGAAAATTTACCATGCTGCCTCTGGTTGCTTTAATGTGTGTTTTTTTTTTGTTTGTTTGTTTGTTTGTTTTTTTTGGTAATTTTTATGTATTGATTTTTAGAGAGAAGAGGGAAGGAAGAGAGAGACAAACACCGATTTGTTGTTCCACTTATTTATGCATTCATTGGTTGCTTTCTTGCATAACCAGAGATTGAACTCACAACCTTGGCATATCAGGACAACGCTTCAGCCAACTGAGTACCTGGCCAGGGCTCTGGTTGCTTTAAATTGTCTTTGAATACTGTGTATGTTTTCATCTCTTGGTTACTTGAGGTATTTTGGTGCCTGTTCCTTGCCTATTTCTTCTTTAAAAGTCTTGGTGATTTTGCCAAAACCGGTTTGGCTCAGTGGATAGAGCGTCGGCTTGCGGACTGAAAGGTCCCAGGTTCGATTCCGGTCAAGGGCACGTACCTTGGTTGTGGGCACAACCCCAGTAAGGGGTGTGCAGGAGGCAGCTGGTCGATGTTTCTCTCTCATCGATGTTTCTTACTCTCTATCCCTTTCCCTTCCTCTCTGTATAAAATCAATAAAATATATTTAAAAAAAAAAAAAGTCTTGGTGATTTAGAGATTTGTGTGTTGTTTTTTTTTTACATTTTAATTTCTTTATTGATTAAGGTATTACCTATGTGTCCTCATTGATTTAGAGATTTGAATGAGTTCTTATTATAATTTAATGCAGTCATATGTGATACAACTATCCTATATAATAAAACCCTAATATGCAAATCGACCGAATGGCAGAACAACCGGTTGCTATGATGCACACTGACCACCAGAGGGCAGACGCTCAATGCAGGAACTGCCCCCTTGCCGTCAGTGCACTCCCACACGGGGAGCACTGCTCAGCCAGAAGCCAGAAGCTGGGTTCACAGCTGGTGAGTGCAGCGATGGTGGCGGGATCCTCTCCCGCCTCTGTGGCAGCGCTAAGGACCCCTTGGGGGACATCCCCAGGGGGGTCCTGGACTGCAAGAAGGCGTAGGCCAGTGCTGCACGAATGTTGTGCACCAGGCCTCTAGTATTTTATAATAGCTCATAGAGATATAATTCATATACCATACAGTTCACTCCTTTAAAGTGTATAATTTAGTGGTTTTTAATATATTCACAGAAAACATCACCACCATCCAATTCCAAAACATCTTCATCATTCCAGAAGGAAACCCCAGAACCATTAGCAGTCACTCCCCATTCTCCCCTTCTCCCAGCCCCTGACAACCACTTACCTACTATAGATTTGCCTGTTCTGGACATTTTATGTCACTTGAATCATTCAATATGTAGCCTTTTATGCCTGGTCTCTTTCACTTAGCATCATGCTTTCCATTTTCAACTATGTTGTAGCATAGGTCCATACTTCCTACCTTTTTATGGTTGTGTACTATTTGATTTTATGCCTACACTATGTTTTGTTTACCCATTTATCTGTTGATGGAATTTGGGTTGTGTCCATCTTTTGGCGCTGATATGAGTAATGTTGCTATGAATAAATGCGTTTTCATTTCTCTTGGGTATATACCAAGTAATGGAATTGCTGGGTTATATGGTACCTCTTTTTTTTTTTTTTTTTTTTTAGGAACTTTCATACTATTTGCCAAAGTGCCTGCACCATTTTATATTCCCAGCTGCAATGTGTGAGGGATCCAATTTTTCTACATTCCCATTAACTTATTATTTGTCTTTTTTGTTCTAAATATCCTAGTGGGTTCAAATGGAATCTCATTGTGGCTTTGATTTGCATTTCAATAATGTCTGGTGAGGTTGAGCATCTTCATGTGCTTATTGGCCATTTGTATTTCTTTTTTTGGAGAAATGTTTATTCGAATCCACTGCCTATTTTTTAAAGTTGTATGTGTGGTTTTTTAAATTGAGTTGTAAGGGTTCCTTATATAGTCTGGCTACAAGTCCTTTATCAGATATATGACTTGCACATATTTTCTCCCATTCTGTGGGTTGTCTTTTCACTTTCTTAATGGTGCCTTTGAAGCACAGAAGTTTTTAATTTTGATGAAGTCCCTTTGACCTGTTTTTTTCTTTTCTTTTTTTACAAAAATTTAATAAATCTTTATTGTTCAGATTATTACAATTGTTCCTCTTTTTCCCCCCATAGCTCCCCTCCACCCGGTTCCCACCCCACCCTCTGCTCTTACCCCCACACTGTCCTCATCCATAGGTGTACGATTTTTGTCCAGTCTCACCAGCACTTCCTACACTCCTTCCCCCCTGCCCCTGAGAATTGTCAGTCCACTCCCTTTCTATTATATTCACCAGTTTATTCTGTACATCAGATTTTTTTATTCACTTGATTTTTAGATTCACTTGTTGATAGATATGTATTTGTTGTTCATAATTTTTATCTTTACCTTTTTCTTCTTCTTCCTCTTCTTAATACCTTTCAGCATTTCATATAATACTGGTTTGGTGGTGATGAACTCCTTTAGCTTTTTCTTATCTGTGAAGCTCTTTATCTGCCCTTCAATTCTGAATGATAGCTTTGCTGGGTAGAGTAATCTTGGTTGTAGGTTCTTGCTATTCATCACTTTGAACATTTCTTGCCACTCCCATCTGGCCTGCATAGTTTCTGTTGAGAAATCAGCTGACAGTTGTACGGGTGCTCCCTTGTAGGTAACTGTTTTTCTCTTGCTGCTTTTAATATTCTCTCTTTGTCTTTTGCTCTTGGCATTTTAATTATGATGTGTCTTGGTGTGGTCCTCTTTGGATTCCTTTTGTTTGGGGTTCTGTGCGCTTCTTGGACTTGTAAGTCTATTTCTTTCACCAGGTGGGGGAAGTTTTCGGTCATTATTTCTTCAAATAGGTTTTCAGTATCTTGCTCTCTCTCTCTGGCACCCCCATAATTCTGGTGTTGGTACGCTTGAAGTTGTCCCAGAGGCTCCTTACACTATCTTCATATTTTTGGATTCTTTTTCTTTTTGTTTTTCCGGTTGAGTGTTTTTTGCTTCTTTGTATTTCAAATCTTTGACTTGATTCTTGCAATCCTCTAGTCTGCTGTTAGATCTCTGTATAATATTTTTTATTTCAGTCAGTGTATGCTTAATTTCTAGTTGGTCCTTTTTCATATCCTCGAGGGTCTCACTAAATTTATCAGCCTTTTCCAGAAAATTCTTGAAAAACATTATAACCGTGGTTTTGAACTCTATATCCAGTCATTTGCTTTCCTCCATTTCTTTCATTTGTGACCTGTTTCTTTGTCTCCACATTTTGGCTGCTTCCCTGAGTTGATAGAGTGGCCTTGTGTGCTAGGTGACCTATAGGGCCCAGTGGCTCAGCTTCCCCAGTTACCTGAGGTGGACACTCTTGGTGCACCCCTTTGTGGGCTGTGTGCACAGTCTTGTTGTAGTTAAGCCTTGATTGTTGTTGGTATCACTGGGAGGAATTGACCTCCAGGCCAATTGGTTGTGAGGATCAGCTGTGTCTACGCTGGGAGAACTTCTGTGCTGGAGACACCCTTATGAGATAAGACTTGCAAAATCTGTGCTCAGCTTGGATGGGGCGGAGTCTCGGGGTGGAGCAGACAGCATTGGTTTCCCGTCAGCCCTACCCTAATAGGCCCTTGTGTCTCAGTGTCCCTCGGTAATCGCTGCAAGTACCTCTGAGAGAAAGCCACCCTCGAGTTCCGCCCACTGCCAGACAGGTCCAGTTTCTCCCCGAATGAGTCTGGGTCCCCAGAGTCTCGCCCGGAACTGGAGTTCAGCTCAGTCGGGAGCTTTTGTCTCCCTCCTGCTTGAGAAAGCCAGCTGCGCACTCAGTTGCCAGTCCTCTCCGCGCGTGCTTCAGTACCTCTGCCTCCTGCAGCTCCTGAGTCTCAGTGTGTTTTTCTCTTTCCTTCTAGTTGTAGAATTTCCACTCAGCCAGCCTTCCTGTGGTTCTGGATGATGTCCGTTTTGTCTTTTAGTTGTAGTTTTGAAATTTCTGTGCAAGGCAGCAGTTTAGGTGTTTACCTGTGCCGCCATCTTGGTTTCTCCCTGTTTTTTTTCTTTTGTTTCTTGTGCTTTTGGTTTCATATCTTAGACACCAATGCCAAGGTTATGAAAATTTTTTCATATTTTTCCTATATTTTTCTCTAAGAGTTTTATAGTTTTAGTTCTTACAGGTAGATCTTTGATCCACTTGAATTAAATTTGGTATATGATCTGGGAAAGGCATCCAATTTCATTCTTTTGCATGTAGATATCCAGTTGTCCCAGCACCATTTGTTGAAAAGACTGTTTTTTTCCCATTGAAGGGTTTTGGCATCCATGTCAAAAATCAGTTGGTGGTAGTAGATGTAAGGGTTTATTTCTAGACACTGTTCTATTCATCTATGTGCCTATACTTTTGCCAGTACCATCTTGTCTTGGTTACTATAGATTTTTTGTAAGTTTTGAAATCTGGACATGTGAGTCCTCCAACTTTGGGTTTTTTGTTTGTTTGTTTTGTTTTTTTGAGATTGTTGTGGCTATTCTGGCTCCCTTGAATTTCTATATGAATTTTAGAATCAGCTTGTGAATTTCTACAAAGAAACCAGTTGGAATTTTAATAGGGATCACATTGAATAATTTTTAAAATTAAGTTTTTCAGTTTGTTTGGTGTGTAGAGGGCAGTTTGGCTCTAAATCAGTTACTGTTAACCGATTACGCCACTATTGTTTTGCTTTGTTAAGTTTATTTTTTATCAACTATAACTTTTATGTGTAATTGGCAATTCTTGGACTCTTCTTTCCATTAACTTATGCTTCTGTGTTCCAGGAATGCGTGGTTAACATTCTATTTGGCTGTGGGATGCAGTCTCAAGCCAGTCTGTTTGTTCAAGCCCTAATTGAGTGCCTTCACATGTATCCAGTCTTATATCAGCTATGGGTGGGTGAACAGGGCCAGGGGTTCTGAAACAATATATACTGTGGTCATAGGGTTTGGACTGACTTTTCTTTTTGAACAAGGGTTGGCTGCAGATGGTATTTAAGCTGGGCAGTGATGGGCAGGCTAATTGGCCATTGAGTGGGGTTGGGAGTGTGTGTTGGAAACTCATATAGTGCTAAGGAAGGAGGAGGAGGGCAGATTGGTACTGGGTGGTAGAATTCTTGGGAAAGCAAGACGGGGAGGGCTGGGATTTGAGCAGGGAAGGGACTTGGGAGAGGAAGGTAGCATGAGCCATGTGGCAGAATTTCAGATAGCCTGTCTGTACTTTGTGTTTGTGTTTCAACAATGTCAACACTTGAGTTCATGCGTTTAAGAAGAGCTGCTTTGAGTCTTAATCTCTTTTTCCTGGGTCCACCAGTATGACACCATTCCTATTCAGTCCAGCGTGGTGTTATGTTCCTGCCCATCCCCATCAATGGTGAGGACCCAGACTGATTCCGGCACGGCCCCTGTTGTTCCCAGCGGTGGTAGCAGGCAGGGCCCCACCATGGACAGCACTGCGGCTGAGTCCCGACCAAGTACCAACTCACTGCAACATGCTGCACAGCCACCACCACAGCCTCGGAAGAAACGGCCAGAAGACTTCAAATTTGGGAAAATTCTTGGTGAAGGATCTTTTTCAACAGTGAGTACATGCTGCTGTTGTTGAATAAGCATGTTTTCCTTGGATAGGCTGACCTTCCAGGCTCAGAACTGGGAGAACCTGATACAAGGTGGTGTTCTTCCCCGGAGGAGGGTTTCAGGCCTCTGGGGGTTCCTCTCCTATTCTGAAGGTGACTTGGGGCCACAAGTAGATCATGTGGCTAAAATATCTAAGCCATGATTTTGTAGTTGCAAGCTTTAAAAGGCATCATTTGATCTTGTTTTTTATTAAATGGCAGTTCATTTTATTCAAACCAGGCATCAGCAGGTGACTAACATTTCATGTCCTTGTATCACATTGGCAAGACTCTGGGAAGCTTTTCTGTTCCTTAGATTAAAAGTTAGTATTGGTCCTGGCCAGTGTGGCTCAATGGTTGAATTGAGTCAGGAGGTCATGGTTCGATTCCTGGTCAGGGCACATGCCCAGGTTTCAGGCTCAATCCCCAGTAGAGGGTGTGCAGGAGGCATCCGATCAATGATTCTCTCTCATAGTTGATGTTTCTCTCTCTCTCTCCCTTCCTCTCTGAAATCAATAAAAATACATTTTTTAAAAAGTTAGTATTGGGCCCCAGCTGGTTTGGCTCAGTGGATAGAGCGTCGGCTTGTGGGCTGAAGGGTCCTGGGTTCGATTCCCACTCAAGGGCACATGCCCGGGTTGTGGGCTCAATTCCTAGTGGGGGTCATGCAGGAGGCAGCCAATCCATGATTCTCTCTCATCATGGATGTTTCTGTCTCACTCTCCCTCTTCTTTCCTCTCTGAAATCAATAAAAATATATATATTTTTTAAAGTTAGTATTGATATTCGTATCTTCTCAGAGTTTTGGGGGAAACATTTAAAAACCTTTATTTTAAAATATACAAAACCTTACATTCTTGACACTTGCTAGAGTTACAGACCAAGACCTGCTGGCCTCTAGATTCTGTGTCCTCTGTTTTATAAACAAATGTTATCATGGCACTGTCAAGTCACACTCAAGGTAACTCTTTTTTGCTCCTTGTGTCTGTCCTATGGTATTTTTCCTCTTGCAGCAAAGAAGTGAAGGTTCAAATCAGCTCCTTTGTTGAAGTGTCAGCTCCATGTGGCTATGGCAGTGCTGCAGGCTTGCTGCAGGCTTGGTGGAGGCTGGAGTACTTGTTCTCCAGCTGGGGTGCACAGTCTCAATCTGTACCTTCATAAAAAGATAGCTCCCATGGTCTCCAAGCTGGGCTCAGCATGCATTATGGTCACAGCAGGGTGGTGCTTGAGGCCCCTAATGCAGCAGGGTTTCTGAACAATGAGTCTTCCTTGCCTGGCTTTTGTGAAGAAACCTTATGTGAAATTTGTTTTCCTTTTCTCTTTTTACATTTATGAAATATTTCAAAATGCAAAGAACATGAAATATTATAGCTCACTTATGTTTTCAACGTTTTAATTAATATTAATTTTTGCTGTCCTTACACATTTTTTTTTTAATCCTCACCTGAAGATATTTTTTCCCATTGATTTCTAGATAGTGGAAAAAGAAAGAGAGAGCCCTGACCGGTTTGGCTCAATGGATAGAGCATTGGCCTGAGAACTGAAGGGTCCTGGATTCCGGTCAAGGGCATGTACCTTGGTTGTGGGCTCGATCCCCAGTAGGGGGAGTGCAGGAGGCAACTGATGTTTCTCATCATTAATGTTTCTAACTCTCTATCTCTTTCCCTTCCTCTCTGTAAAATCAATAAAAATATATTTTTTAAAAAAAACAAGAGAGAGAAAGATGGATGTGAGATACACACATCAATTGGTTGTCTTTCACAGGTGCCCTTACTGGGGCTGGGGTACCTGCAACCGAGGTACATGTTCTTGACGGGGAATTGAACCTAGGACCCTTTGGTCTGGGGGCCGACACTCTAACCATTGAGCCAAACCGGCCAAGACTCCCTTTATACTTTTGATTTAGATTTTTTAAAATGAGCAGTTTTTGTTTAAATTACAAAAGAATTGTGTCCTAGAATAAAAACCTTCAGCCCTAGCTTGTTTGGCTCAGTGGATAGAGCACTGGCCTGTGGACCAAAGGATCCCAGGTTCAATTCCGGTCACAGGGCACATACCTTGGTTGCAGGCTCCTCCCCGGCCTGGCTCATGCAGGAGGCAACCAATCGATGTGTTTCTCTCACATCGATGTTTCTGTCTTTCCCTCTCTCTTCCACTCTCCCTAAAAATCAATAGAAAATTATCCTCAGGTGAGGACTAATAAAAAACAAAAACACTTCAACTGTGAGGATAATCCCCAGTCCTTATGGTACTTACAGATCCTTTTAGGAGGACGAAGCTATTTTGAAGAGAACCTTGGTATTCTGCATGGTTTCTTACAGTGGTCCAGTAAAAGAAGAGTTCTCTCCTTTCTCAACTTTACTTCATTGGGCATTTATTTTGACTGGAAAATGAGGACTTATTTGTGAAATTCCTCCATGTCTGGCTTTCTGAGGCTGATCTTGACGTCCAGATTAGTTCTGTAATCAGCCTGAGTGGTGGGGGGCGGGGGGCGGGGGGGCGGCGGCGCAGTGTCAAGTCATGTCCTATGGAAGAGGGGCACTCCCTGCCCTGTGTCCATAAGGAAACCTGTATGTGAAATACTGAATTCACACACAACAGAAAGATGACATAACTATCTCCTTCAGAAAGGTTTCCATTTAAATATTAATACTCTTTAACAGTTCTTTTTACTTACATAGCTAGTGCTAATCCTGTGAAGAAATTTAATATTGCATAAATACATAAGCAGTTCTCCCCCATCACTCCCCAGCGTGTGAGAACAGTCCACATAGGTACATTCTTCTGGAAAGATCTTTGAGATCTTTCCACTTGAGTATGTACAATCCAACCTCATCCTTAATGACTGCAGGGCGTTTCACACAGTACTTTTCCAGGATTGAGTCTGGTGAAGAATTCTATACTGGCATTTAACTCACACTCAGGGGCCAGATGAACCCGGCTGTGGCCTCCTGAGGTCTTCCCAGAAGGCCCAGGGATACCCCAGGAGTTGGGCAGGTTTTCATCTATTCTCTGGTCCTCGGGCTTTCCCCCTGCAAGTATCTTTGAAGAGATGTTTGTACCAGCTGGCAGTGGTGGGGGCCACCCAGTACATCGTCAAACTGGGCTCATTAGGCATTTGGAAGTTGGTGCTTAGGTTGCACCTAGGGTTTCCGTGTGTAGAAAGGCCTTTTCCATGTTGTGCGATGCCCCATTGGCACTCTGTCCCTCAAACAGAGTTTGAGCACCAGACTCAGGTGTACCACAGAGAGGACACAGCTTGGAATGTGACTGCGCTTCTGATGAGGGTGTAGGACTCCCAGGAGGCACTGTCCGCAGGCCACTGGTGATTTCGTTTCCTGTGCCCTTGATAGCAGAGATGGTATTTATGGTATCTGAGAGCAGCATCAAATGAGATGTATGGTAACAATTATTTGAAAAAGCCTAAATACAGTGTGACTTTTTGCAATGAACATATACTGAGGACATATTTTTAAAGTTATTTTTAAGACATTCCTAATACCTACTTGTGGAGGTATTATTTGTTGCTTCTTCCTACTTTTGGGGAGGGTGACACAGGTCTAGATGTTCCTGCACATTCCACTGCACAATGGGGACTATTGGCAGCTGATGAAGAACCTTCTGGAAACAGTAGAGAGAGATATGTGTTTGCTGTTAACTCTTGTAATGAATTAACTTTGTCATTGACATTCAGCTATATTTGTTAGCACAGGACCAAAAATATTTAAATGTAATTTTACAATGGGGGTGGGGTAGGGTAGCCTGTGTGATTGGTTGCAGGGTAACTTGTGAGACTCAATGCCCTGGTTACATTTAGTGTGTGTTTTTTTTCTCTTTCTCCCTTTTCTTCCCAAACCAGGTTGTTCTGGCCCGAGAACTGGCAACCTCAAGGGAATATGCTAGTAAGTACTAACTCCAGCAATCTTTGTCTGGGATGCAGGGACAGTACACTTCTGGGCACATGGGCACTCGGCACTGCCCAGCGCTTGGGGGTTTCTGTGCTGATTTTAGAGGAGAGGACACTGTTGGTCTGTCTTAGAGACTATGAAGCCAGTAGCCACGTTATGTGAAAAATTTAAATTTATGCCAAAAATTTGAACTTTATGAGTTGTGTCTTTAGTGTTTTCTTACCGTTTCAAATCATAGTAACTTGCTTCTCTCTTACCTTAAGTTAAAATTCTAGAGAAACGTCACATTATCAAAGAGAACAAGGTCCCGTATGTAACCAGAGAGAGAGACGTGATGTCGCGCCTGGATCACCCCTTCTTTGTTAAACTTTACTTCACGTTTCAGGATGATGAAAAGCTGTGTATCCTTTGAATAGTCAAAGCGTTCTGAAATCACACAGTGACCCCTATTAGTTTGGCATCATGACAACATTGTTGTTTTTGCAAGTAGTCCTTTCTCCTGGAAAGGAAAAGGGCTGTATATTCTAAATACAAAGGAATTCAGAGCATGGCTGTGGCCCCCTGGGGTTACTTTATGGGAGACCATCACAAACATTTTTTCATTTTTTTTATCGATAAACATTGTATATAAAGGATTTTTATTATTTTAACCCCGTGGTTGCTATACATTTATTCAAAGGCTTCCCTCATTCCTCTTACGAGCATCCTTGGAGTATCTATCAGGTGTCAAGTCCTGTGCTCAAAGCAGGGAAGTGAGAGAGGAAGAATGATCTTGGGCACCTGGGGCTCCTAGAAGGTGGTAACTATCTGACTTCTTTGGCTCAGGCATGTGGGGTTTGGTTGGAAGGGACATTTTTACCAGGCTCAGCCCCCAGGTGAGAAGTTCAGGGAGTGACCCATAGGAGTCCAAACCCTTTCTCCCTGTACATAGATGCTGTCCTCTCCCTGGGGTCTCCAACCTCCCTCCTCCTGCTCCCTATGGAGTCTGCTCTCAGTGCCTTTTTAAAAAATCTCTGATCACCCAGTGCTTCTGGCTGTTCATGGCTTTGCAACTGCATCTCCATCAGAGATATCATACTCACTGATTCTTTGCTTTGTTTGAGGGCATCTTATGTTTCCTGACTTCTCTAACTCTTTTACCTTTGCTTGGGGATAAGGGAGGCAGGGTACCATGGCAGTCAGGGTGGACCACATGTCTATGTCATGCAGCTTATCTTGAGCCTACCCATCATGTAGACAGACTGGCCAGTATTTCCTCACTTCTCAGTCCCTTTACTGTAGTTCTTCCAAACCAAGACTTCCCTCAGCCTCTGTTTGCCTTATGACTGTTCTCAATGTCAGCAGACGCTCTTGGTTTCTACTCAACCAAGAGAGGTTGGACTGTCAACTGGAGTTGGTTAAGAGCTTGCTCAGGTTTAAACCTCAGTCTTTGTATTTGTTCTTTTCCTCTTGTCTTCAAGGTCTCCAGAATCCCTTCCCCTCACCACACCACTTCCAAAGTTGGTCCAGTGCCTGAGAGTTTGCCTTCCCTATCTTCCATTCCCATCGGTTCAGGCTTCCTTTCCCCTCCCTCTCTATACACAGGTTCTTCTGGGTTAAAACTTTGCTCAGTCCTGTTCCCCTTTTAACACCATTTTCTGGCTTCATCAGCTGTCAGCTGAATTTGTTCTTTTGTTTATTGAGAAGTCTTTGGTGAATGCTGGGTGATGGCAGTGTGCTGGTAAATGAGATAAGGGCTTTGTCTTCGGGGACCTTAAATTTCCATGCAAGAGTTAGGTAACAGGTGATCAATGCCTAAGGGACCAAGAGTAGTAAAAGCCAGGAAAGGGAATGTTGGAGCATGCTACTGTTTTAGCTTGGTGGTCCTATTTGACAATGTCAGGCAGAGACCTGCACTGGGTGAGGACCGGAGCATGTATGTGTAGATGGAGCGAAAAGGCTTGGTAGGGGTCAGCTCTTTGAGCTTCAGAGGCCTGATGAGAATTTTGGATTTTCTTCTGAGTGTGGCAGGGAGCCCAGAAAGGTCTCCAGCAAGGCAGCCGTTCACTCTGGCTGCTGCTTCAGTGAAGGTTCTTACAAGTAAACGGGCGAGGGAGAACTGAGTCAAGGTGGTTCTCAGGGGTGGACCTCAGAACCTGGATGCACAGTGGTGCTGTAATTGAGCTGGAAGAGACTGGAGAGAGGCCAGGCTAGGAGTGGATGTTGCATTGGCATTTGACACATATGTAGTTGCTAGCTGCTAGAGGGCCAAGTGGGCTGCTGGGTGACTGCCAGCAGAGCTCAGGGAGGAGTCAGGACTGCCTTAACAGGCTAGCCAGCCACTGAAGGGCACTCAACAAGGGGAAAAGGTCTTAGGCCTGAGCCTGGGCCACCCACATTCACAGAGATTGGCACTTGGAAGGGACTCTTTTAGAAGGCAGGGGGGAGGAGGTGTTGCTAGTGAGATGAGCGGATAGAGACCCAGGGGCTACAGTACCAAATGGTTTCTGAAGAAGGGTGCTGCAGCCAGGCCAGATGCTGCCAAGTGGTCAAGTGAATGGGGCAAGGGCCTCACCTATGGATCGGCCCTGGTGCAAGTTGTCATTGTTAGTGGCAGTTTGGAAGTAGGAGGAGGGTTTGGGAGAAGTGAGGAAGTCAGACAGCGCACAGGGCAGGTTCTTCCTAGCGGGTTCTCTGTAAAGGGGGGCAATAAAGTGGTCTAGCAGCCAAAGGTATGGGAGGTGGGGAGGGGGTTCCTCATTGGTGTTTTTTTAGGTGTTATAGAATGTCTCTCCACCTGGTTCCATCACTTCTTGTCCCTATCTCTTTGTTGTCATGCCATGCAGCAGCCATTAATGGCTTCCTGAGGACATTGAAGGGTCCTCTTCATGTCTGTTCTGTGTCTCTCTCACCTCTGGGGCCACTTTGACCCTTTGATCCTTGTGCTCCCTGGGACCCATGTGACTGTGCTCCTGGAGCCTGTGGGGATCTCTGGTTGCCAGATTTCCTGGAGGCCCAGGCCTGGGCTTTCTGTAGGCCCATGAGACAATGTGTCTTGTTGGTTGGGGGCTCCAACAGATCGCACATACCTGGCTTTATCTTCTCCAAAGGCCATGTGAGGTGCGATTAGGTGGTTCAGAGTCTAGATGAGTGAGCTTGCTGTCTAATTTTAGATGGGATTGGCCAGAGCAATGCAGGTGGAGGGGACTCTAGGGGACTTGGTTCAGTGGTAACTGTTACTCTTAAATTTTAAGGCAAATTCCAATGCCTGTGAAGGCTGTGAGGGCTTGCTTTACCTCTGACAGCAGTGAAAGAGGGACTTCTACCTCAAGTTGAAATCCTTAGTGGCATACATTGTATTAAGAGAGAAAGAAAAGGAAACACTCTGCCTGAAGAAAGCCCCAATATGCACACCACACTCCCTTTAGCCATAATTTACACATTGAGGAGACACTGGAGTGACTGCAGGGGCAAACTCCCCTCAGGACAGGCAAGGCAGAGCCTGGTGACATCCCTGTTGCAGCCTGGAAACCAGGGCTTTGGACAGGGAGCCAAGCTCCAAGACACTGCTGAGCTCAAGCCCACCCTTCCTCCCAGGCTGCAGTGATGCATTTCCCTCCTGCAGGGATGGAGGTTGAGGGGTTTCAGAGGCTGTTACTCAGCTAGCCTGCATTCTTCCTCCATCCCCCACCTGCTCATCTTTGTGTGTCCCCTCTTGCAGCTTGAGGACAGGAGCAGTGCACCTAGGCCTCAAGAGGCTGGGCTTTAGTCCTGTCCTTCCTTGGCTTTGTCACCTTGAATCAGTTGGGTTGCTTAATCTCTCTGAGCCAGGTTCCTCTGCATAGCGCAGGCTTTGGGCTCACCAGGCTCTGCAAAAGGCCTGATCTGTGCTCATACTTCTGGGAATGTACCCACTTCATGCACTAGAACAGATTTCCTCAGTGTTCTACGGCATTGGCTTTGCTGAAGGAGGTAGTATGGGAAATGGACCAATGAGATCTGAAAAAGTATTTCTGGAGGATGAGAAATGTGTGTGGTTGGAGGGAATATGGGCTTGGAGCTGTGATCCTTAACATCTGTTATATTCAAAACCTATCAATCACCTTAGCTTCACAGTTGAGCACAGAACTAGAAGTATCTCTTAAATAGGAAATAGGAACACAGAGGATGTTCAGGCAAGAAGCAGACCCCGTGAAGCAGGAAAAGGTGCTGTTACTGTGGCTGTGGCTGAGCCCCTGTGGAATGTAGGCTCCTGGGAGATGGCATTCCTAACTGATGAAGCTCCTTGGCTAGTCCAGGTGAGGCCACCTGCCCAGGCAGTGCTGAGCTCCTACTTGGGTTCGGGCAAGCCAGAATCTATAGCCTTCCCTGTGGAGGGGGCAGAGCAGGACAAGGAGGGAAGGGGGCCTGGTTGAGACCCTTTGAATTCCTCAGAAGTAAGGTTTGTTTTTTGCCTCAGGTTCCGGTTAGATGTCCTGGTTAGAAGGGCTTGGGTGGTCACAGGTGGGGCTGGATTCAGAGCAGGTTTGGGCAGCCTTGGTGGTTGGTCCCTTCCTCCTGGGATTGCCCTCACTGTACTGCAGCTTCAGGCTCCTTCTTGGTGGGAATGGTAGTACTGTGGCAAACGGAAACGAGATGGAACACCCTAAGCTCCGGCCAACCCTTTCCTGTCCCTAGCTGCCAATGGTGAAGTACCTGTAGATTTCTATTAATAGGCACATATGTTTGGTGCTTCTAGGAGGAAGAAGTTATATGGGATCCATTTATTTTTGCAACCATTAGTCCTCTTTGGAAAATGGAAAATAGATATAAAACATATCACAATGTAGTGGTGTCCAGAGGAAAGATGACAGTGTTCTTCCAGTCTCTCCCCATTGGGTGCCTAATAAATAAATTGAAGCAAGAAGTTAATAAAACAGCATTTCTCTTACAAAACTTGTCACTTTATACTTGGAAACAGAGCGTTC
Organism: Plecotus auritus; assembly: GCF_963455305.1. Taxonomy (NCBI): domain Eukaryota; kingdom Metazoa; phylum Chordata; class Mammalia; order Chiroptera; family Vespertilionidae; genus Plecotus; species Plecotus auritus. Next base: position 71,434,582 of record NC_137774.1, on the reverse strand, counting down.
ATTTGAGAAACCTTTACATGAATTGGCTCTTAGCGCAGCATGTGGAATGCAGCTGGTGCTCAGTAAATGTATACACATTGTGCAGGTGTGGAGACTGGGTTATGATGGAAACACGCCCCCTCCCCACTCCCATGCACACACCTTGGCTGAAGCCTGCAAAGAGGCATTTGACTGCAATCTCTAGCAGCTTCCCTTCACCGGGGCCACATGTGCCTTCTGGGCCAGTGGAATCTCAGAAGGGTCACTTGGGCTGAAAGGCTCATGTCATTGTGTTCTTGGTGAGAAACTTATCCTTGGGCCTCACCCTGGAGCTGGGGTCTGGGATTCCCATTGGCCATGAGTCTGAACATGACAGAGTCTGACTTGAAGAGGGGCAGTAGTCTTGGGCCACAGGTACTTTCAGTTTTCATTAATTTAAAAATTTTTTATTGGGTTAAGGTTAGTTTTTTAAAAATGATTTTTGCATTCTTCCTTAACTATGCAATATTTAGATTTTGGCCTTAGTTATGCCAAAAATGGAGAACTACTTAAATACATTCGCAAAATTGGTTCATTCGATGAGACGTGCACCCGTTTTTACACAGCTGAGATGGTGTCTGCTCTAGAGTACTTGCATGGCAGGGGCATCATTCACAGGTACCAAGCTCTGCTCTCAGGTCGGGGCAGATGTGGAATGGAGGGTGGGATGCCTCATGAAAACTTAAGAAGAGTTCACATCACTCTTGACATTGAGAGCCTCACAGACCTTCAACTATTAGATGAAATTATGTCTTTTTTGCCAGGCTAGCAGTTTTCTTACCCATCTTGACTGCTGCTTTTATTTTGTCACGGCTTTTGTGTGTACTTTCTTCTGGTCTTGTTTTCCATGACTTTCTGATAAAGTCAAATTGAAAGTATTCAAATAAGCTCTTTTTTACAAATTTATTTGAGAGAGGAAGGGAGAAAGAGAGATACATCGATTTGCTATTTCACTTATTTATGCATTCATTGGTTGCTTCTTGTATGTGCTCTGACTGGGGATTGCACCCACAACCTTGGCATACCAGGACAATGCTCTACCAACTGAGCTACCTGGCCAGGGCTTTTTTTACTGACTTAAAAATTGGACTATGTATAAATTAAGTTGTACAGCATGATAGTTTGATTTCCATATTTTGTGAAATGATTACAATAATAGATATAAAAGCTATTTTATAGGTTAAAATGATAAATTATACTTCAAAAAAAGTTTATTAAAAATAATAGATGGCAGTTTTGAAGTGATGTAATTTGAATGTCTTCATTATATGCAACTGATATTTGTTCAGTGTGAACTTTAGACTTAATATTCTTGATTGTTAGTCTATAAAGATTAGCATTAACCAGTTTATTTTCTTTTTGGCAAAATTTAGAGTATGTAATAACATTGCTGTTTTAAATACTTGTGTCAAATATAAAAAAATCTGCTTTCACAGGGACCTGAAACCAGAAAACATTTTGTTAAATGAAGATATGCACATCCAGATCACAGATTTTGGAACAGCAAAAGTATTATCCCCAGAGAGTAAACAAGGTTTGTGAGTGCTTTATTTCCAGTCGATTCTGCTTAGTGTTTAGATCAAAAACAACCTTTCCGAAATTCAGTGAATTGCATTGTGTTCATGTGGTGACAGATGTTTATAATATCTTTGTTATTGTAAAATGGATGCTTGAGTTTTCACAGGGAAAGCTGTATGCCTGGTCTAGAGGGTGGGGAGGGAGGGGCTTTCTAGGCTGCCTATGGTTGGTCCGCCTGGTCTTGAGTGGGGGTGCTGGGTCACCAGGTGCTTTGTGCATGTTGTTGTCATAGGTCCCTTTGAGCACTTTTGAGTGCCCTGTGGCTCACCCTCCCTAGTTTTAGAAAGTGCTGGGGTGCCACATTTGTTCCTGGTCTCCCATGCAAGTACATGGGGTCAATATGGTCAGCTTGCAGCTCTTCCTGTTGGCACTGCAGTTTGTAACTGGAGGTTAGGGGGGGACTATCCCTCTATCCCAGTGCCTGCCAGCTTTCTTTCTCCTCACTTCCTGTGTGCAGCTGCAGTGGTGGCCCAGGCACACCCATTATAGTGAGGTTCTACAGAATCACAGAACAGGGACTGATTTTTACTTGGTCAAGTGCATATTTCTGATTGCAAACCGTCCTAATCACTGTTCCCCTAGGGCAGTGGTCGGCAAACTGCGGCTCACGAGCCACATGCGGCTCTTTGGCCCCTTGAGTGTGGCTCTTCCACAAAATACCATGTGCGGGCGCACACGTACAGTGCCATTGAAACTTCGTGGCCCATGCGCAGAAGTCGGTTTTCGGCTCTCAAAAGAAATTTCAATCGTTGTACTGTTGATATTTGGCTCTGTTGACTAATGAGTTTGCCAACCACTGCCCTAGGGCAGTGGTCGGCAAACTGTGGCTCGTGAGCCACGGTTTGCCGCTCTGTTGACTAATGAGTTTGCCGACCACTGGGATAGGGGCTTAATCACAAGGAACAACAACAGCCTGTAATTATTGGAATCAAGAGTCTAGGTCAGTGGTCGGCAAACTCATTAGTCAACAGAGCGGCAAACCGCAGCTCACCAGCCGCATGTGGCTCGCGAGCTGCAGTTTGCCGACCACTGCCCTAGGGTGATTCTTAGCATTGGATTATGTATTGTGACAGCTGTATCTCCTAGGAGGAGTTGCTAACTTGGGCCAGAAGAGTGTCCTGGGTGTCCTAGCTAGCCAGGGGACATCTCAGCAGGGGCTCTCGCTGCCCTTAAGGTGTTTGTTGAATGGAAATCTAACTGGAAGTATAAAGAATGGCAATTTTACTTCTGAAAATTGTTGTCAAGTGTTGGCGTAGAGAGAAGATAAAGCCCTTTATGGTGAGGTTTGGGGGAAGCTAAGGGCCACTGTGCAAGTTAATAAGTGACCTTGAAAATGAACTTTGGGTCTTAGGACAGTTGTGACTGTCAGAGCCACCCTGACCCAAGAGGCTGTCGCGGAGACCTCCATATAATGCGCACATCTCTCTGCCATGAGAGGAAGACCTTGATAAAAGGCATAAAAAGTGCTTGGGCTAACTGATATGCTGGGTGTGAATACAGGGTTTGTTGGCAGAAAGATTCAGACTAAAGCATCCACTCCACTACAGCTACTCTCTTGTAGAAAAGGAAAACTATGAGTATTACATAGCGGTGGGGAGGAACTTGGCTTTTTAGAAAGCCCTCTAGCTCAGTTGGGCTGGCCCCCTCTATCTTGGGCTTGAATTGTGGTGGGATTAAACAGCATGTTGGACATCCACTGGACTGATGCCTGGGGTCCACTCATCCCAGCCAAGCGTGGGTAGAGATACAAACCTGTGCTGCTGGGAGGCACCTGGTGAGCCTGACTGGGCCTCCATGGGTTTCCTTCTGCAAGGTGCCTTATCTTTCCTTTCTGGGTGTTTTTCCAGCCCCAGGTTTTCAAACAGAGGGTTCTTATGAAGTTTCTAGTTAAGATTCAGCTAGTGCTTTAATCTCTGCGCAAACACTCACTGAGTCACCAGTGTCTTCGATTTGGGAACCTCTCTGAGAATCCTAAAGCACCACCCTTTCAGGGCTGAAACAAAACTTGGAATCATGGGATATGCTCTTATTTCTCAACAAGTCTTAGTCCTGGCCTCACTTGCCTGCCTTTTGTAGCTGCCTTTTCCTCCTTCCCATAGAGGGCATCAGAGGATGGATGGTCTCCCACCTGGAGATGCACAAAGCCGGGGAAGTCCTACTGGCACTTGTGAGATGTCCCAAAACCTTGATTCAATCTATGCATATTGCATAGTAACATTTTATTGGCCAGTAATCATGTTTTTATGGACATGGTATAACCCATAACCATAGCATTGTTCATGACAGAGGTGAACCCAACAGGAATTGCTGTGTCCCCAAATGTTCTTGTTAGGCTGCTTATCACAGTCTGTGTGACTTCTGCCATGGGACCTCCCAGTCATTCTTGAGAGCTGCCCACCTTGGGGTCTGCTTTGTCCTTTCTTCATGTATATTTCCTTCAGAATCTGATATTTGATACAGGCTAGTCCTGTTGCCCTGTAGTCATTGAAAAAATACAAGAATTTAAATGCATTGGTGAAATAGTGAAATAAATAAGCATGCTTTTCTTTCTTTCTGGAAGCAGGAAGCTAAAAATCCTTACATTATAAACCAGGGAGAATTGCTTGTATATATACATTGAGTGGCCAGATTATGATGATCTCTGAAAGCATAATAATCTGGCCACTTGGTGTATATCCTATATAATAAAAGGCTAATATGCAAATTGTCCCCTCGACCAGGAGTTCAACCAGCAGGCAAGCCGGCCAACCGCCCATCTCCCCTCCCCCTGGCCAGGCTGGCCGGACCCCACCCATGCACGAATTCATGCACTGGGCCTCTAATATATATACACTGAGTGGCCAGATTATTATGCATTCAGAGATCATAATAATCTGGCCACTCAATGTAGATGAGTTGGCTTTTTTTTTTCTTCTTAAAGAAAAGGGAAAAGCATATATAATTATGTGAATGTTTCATTTTAGTGAATTACTCTCATTTTCTGTTTGAAGTACTTTAGAATATATTTCTGTACTAGCTTTAAAAAAAAAAAAAAAACCTTCTGTGCAGAGATCATTTCCCAAAAACATCTTAAAACTTCCAGAAGTAAAGTGTTTGTGGGAGCTCAGATTCTTTAGCTGTGCACTAAGTGTGTTTGCCTTCCTCCTAGCAGGAGGCAGGTTGTCTGTCTTCACAGACCTTTGTCCCAGTAGGTTGCTCCTGAAAGGGGGTGGCTGCATCTCTCTCTCACTGCTGCCTGTTAGGTCAGAGTCGCCTCCCTGTCTATAATGGGCAGGGTGGGACACACTGGGGACTGTTGAGGGCATACGGGATTGATGAACAATTTCTGGCACAGAGGACTTGACTTCTGACCTTGCACAAGGGTACCACAGACATATCTGGGTGAGGACAGCTTAATCATGTTGAGTAAGCCCCTTGTCTGTGGCTGTGTCTCTGGCCTTTGCCCCCTTTGCAAAAGGCTTGAGTTACTTGGGGACCCTGGAGGTTCAGACTTGGGGTTTGTGTCTGGAAACCTGTGTCCTGAGCTATGTAGGCTTTTCTGGTATACAGCCAGATGTGGAGGCTTCACTTACTAAACAGGACAGGTGGGTCTGCTGATGTAGGTTGGAGGACAGCTGGAGGGGGGGATCCAGGGGAAGGCTTCGGAGCCTAAATCATTCTGTCACTCCAGCTGCACCTTTTCTGCACGTCCCCTCTGTGGACAGCCAAAGTTCCCACATTTGAGCTTAGCTAATTTATCTCTTAAATTTCTTTTAATCTGTGCCTTCCGCGCCGCGCCCCCCCCCCCCCAATCTTTATTTCTTTCCCTTGCAGTCTGTTAAAGAAACCAGGTCATTTGTCTTCTAAAGTTTCCTGATTACATCTCTTTGGAGTCATGTCACATGCTCCTCTCCTCTGTACATCCTGTAAATTGGCAGTTGGTGCTGGTCACTTTGATCACATTCAGGTTCAATTATCTCACACCAGAGTCTGGTGGTGGTGCCTTCTTTATTAGGAAGCATTTGACACCCATTCATTTCTCTATGTTGTCAACAGCCCTTTAAAGCCATAATGGCTTAGATCCATTGATTCAGTAGAGAATACAGAATGATTATAGTCTAATTCTTTTACTCATGAGATGGAATTCTTTTTTTAAAGAGAAATTTCCCCATAGCAACTATTTCCTTAACTACTTCCTATTTTTTTTAAAATATATTTTATTGATTTTTTACAGAGAGGAAGGGAGAGGGAGAGAGAGTTAGAAACATCAATGAGAGAGAAACATCAATCAGCTGCCTCCTGCACACCCCCTACTGGGGATGTGCCTGCAACCAAGGTACATGCCCTTGACTGGAATCGAACCTGGGACCCTTGAGTCCACAGGCCAAAGCTCTATCCACTGAGCCAAACCATTCAGGGCAAACTATTTCCTATTGATTGTGGAGGAAAAACAGGATAAATGCTTGCTCTTTCCCCTTTACTTGCCACTTTTTTTAAAAAATATATTTTATTGATACTTTACAGAGAGGAAGGGAGAGGGATAGAGAGAAACATGGATGAGAGAGAAACATCGATCAGCTGCCTCCTGCACACCTCCCACTGGGGATGTGCCCGCAACCAAGGTACATGCCCTTGACCGGAATCAAACCCGGGACCCTTCAGTCCGCAGGCTGACGCTCTGTCCACTGAGCCAAACCGGTATCGGCTACTTGCCACTTTTGAAAATCATGAATTAGTTCACCATCGTCCTCCAGTGATGACCAAATTATCAAAAAACATTATTACCCCTTGCCTCACAACACTCACACCATACACAAAAGTTAACTCAAGATGTTTACTTGGGTAGATTGGAGATCTGAATCTAGAATCTAAAACTATTAACACTCTTGGAAGAAAGCATAGGAGTAATCTTCATGACCTTGGTTTAGGGAATGGTTTCTTAGATACAATACCAAAGGCACAAAAAACAAACAAACAAAAAACAAAGGCACAACAACAGAAGAAGAAAAAAAAAAGATAAATTATGCCACATTAAGTTTAAAAACTTTTGTGCCGTGATACCATTAAGAAAGTAAAAAAGACAACTCACTGAATAGGAAATAAAAATATTTTCAAATCATATATCTGATAAGGGGCTTGTATCCAGAAGATACTAAAAACTCATCATGGGGAAAAAAAAAATTTGAGCCCAGAGGGCATGGCTGAGTGGTTGAGTGTCAACCTATGAACCAGGAGGTCACAGTTCGATTCCCGGTCAGGGCACATGCCCAGGTTGTGGGCTCAATCTCCACTAGGAGGCAGCCAATCAGTGTTCTCTTTTATTGTTGATGTTTCTATCTCTCCCCTTCCCTTCCTCTCTGAAATCAATAAAAATATATTTAAGAAAAGACATTTGAAAATGGACAAAGGATCTAATTAGACATTTCTCCAAAGAAGATAAACAAATACCCAGTAAACACATGGAAGGGTACTCAATATCATTAGGAAAATGCAAATCAAAACCACTATGAGGTACCACTTCATACCCACTAGGATGGCTATGATAAAAAAGATAAGTATTAGCAAGGATGTAGAGAATTGAAACCCTCATACTCTGCAGGTGGGAATGTTAAATGGTGCAATCACTTTGGAAAACAGTGTGGCAGTTCCTCAAAGGTTTAACATAGTTATAACTCAGCATTTTTACATATAGGTATATATCCAGGAGAATTGAAAACATGTTCACATAAAAAGTTGTGCAAGAATATTCATAGCAGCATTAGTCAAAAAGTGGAAACAACTCAAGTGTCCATCAACTGATGAATGGATAAAGTGTGGTCTACCGATACAATTGAATATTATTCAGCCATGAAAAGGAATGAAGTTCTGATACATGCTACGATCTCGATGAACCTTGAAAACATTGTGCTCAGTGAAAGCTAGCTGGGATTTGGGTTATGACTGTGTTGCATGTGTAGATCAGTTTGGGGAATGCAGGTGCCCCTCAAGTTATGATGGGGTTTATATCCCAATAAACCCATCATAAGTTGAAAATATTGGAAGTCAAAAACATATTTGATACATCTAACTTACGAAACATCATAGCTTAGCCTAGCCTACCTTAAATGTGCTCAGAACACAATATCCAAAAATGTTGGCAACACAGTACACTGTAGAGTATTAGTTGTTTACCGTAGTGATTGCATGCCCAACTGAGAACTATGGCTCACTGTCTGATGCCCCATATATTGCTTGCCTGGAAAAATATCAAAATTCAAAGTACGGTTTTGTACCTTTGTAAAGTTAAAATATTGTAAGTCAAACCATCGTAAGTCAGGGACTCTCTGTATTGCCATCTTAATAATATTAAGGCTTCTGATCCTTCAACATGGGAAGTCTTTAGATTTTTAGATTTTTTTATTTAGATTTTTTGTAATTTCTTTCAAAAATCTTGTGTAGTTTTCAGTGTATAAGCTTCGCACTTTTGTTAAATTTATTCCTAAGTATTTTATTTTTGAAGTTATTATAAATGGAATTATTTTCTTTCATTTTCAGATTGTTCATTGCAAGTGTATAGAAATACAGTTGAGCCTGGCCGGACTGGCTCAGTTGGTTGAGTGTCATCCTGTGCACCAAAAGGTTGCCGGTTCAATTTCCAGTCAGGACACATGCCTGGGTTGTGGCACATATGGAAGGCAGCCAATCGATGTTTCTCTCTCTCTCTCTCACTCTCCTCTCTCTATCTCTCTCTATCAACATGTACTCGGGTGAGGGTTTAAAAGAAAAAGAAATACACTTGATGTTTGTGTACAAGATCATGTCATCTGTGATTAGAGAGAGGTAGTTTACTTTTTCCTTTCTAATCTGGATTCCTTTTATTTCATTTTCTTGTTTTAATTGTCCTGGTAGAACCTCCACTATGTTGAATAGAAATGGCAAGAGTGACATCCTTGTCTTGTTCCTAATCCTAGGAAAAGCTCTTAGTCTTTCACTATGAGTAACAAATTAATTTTGGCTTTTTCATAGATGCCTTTATCAGGTTGAGGAGGTTTCTTTCTGTTCTTATTTTATGTATTTTTATAATGAAGGAATGTTGAATTTTTGTTAGATGCTTTTTCTGCATTTATTGAGGTGACCATGTGGTTTTGTCCTTAATTTTAATGATATGATGTATTACATTGATTGATTTATATATTTTTAATCACCTTTGCATTCTTGGGATAAATCTCGCTTGCATACTCCCTTTTTTAAAAAAATTTATTTTTAGAGAGAGAGAGGAAGGGAGGGGGAGAGAAAAAGAAATATTGATGTGAGAGGAAAACATAGATCAGCCTCTTGCATGTCCCCTACTGGGGATCGAGCCCACAACTCAGGCATGTGCCCTGACCGGGAATCAAACCAGCAACCTTTCAGTGCAGAGGACAGTGCTCAACCAACTGAGCCACACTGGCCAGGGCCAGACTCCTTTTTATGTCTTGCAGTAGTCTGTTTTCTCATCTTCTGTCCAAGAGGTGACCATATTTTGTGAATGTTTGCTGTGCTTCGTGTGAGTTTATGGGTATGACACTAGCAGTCTGTACTTTTGGCTTGAAGAGAGTGGAGGGTCCCCAGACCTTAGGAACACTTCTTTAGGTCCCTCTTTCCCCACTGGCACTTCAGAGTTTGACTTACAGATTTGTGGTGACCAGAGTGGTCCATAGCCCAGGATGCTGATCATTTTCTTTGAACCACTTTGAGGATAGAAACAGCAACCCAGCCCAATACCTTTCTCCTTTCCCCTGACTGTGTGTCCTACAGGTGAGGGGGTCAATGGCATAGAGGAGGCCATGTTTACCAATGATGGGTTCTGGGTCTGGTTTTTCAGTAGCTGGAGAAGTTTGACCTTTAGCTTATCTCTGAACTTCCAGGGGGAGGTGACTAGATTACCTCTGTGGTTTTCTAATGCTCTCTTTGGGGTTTTTACCCTGGTGTCACAGATAGAAGCCAGTCAGCCATGACACTGGAGAGAAGAAAAGTCACTGATTTTCATTAATCTTTCAGTGAAATTGAACATTTCCTTCGATCATAAAAGTAGACAGCAAATGTCTGCTGGTTTACACAGTACCAGCCTGGAAGGTTGCTGTGAGTGAAATATGTGGCTCCTCTCCTTTCGAGAATCAATTTGTTTTCGGATGATAGGTGGCTCTCATACCGGCATCCCTGATCCTTCATCCTCCGAGAGTCATAGGAAAGGCTGAAAGCAGCTGTGTGGTCCCCAATGCCAGAGATGATCCATGTAGGATGCCTCAGGAGCAGTATGGTGGGGCACGCAGCTTATGCCTGTAGTTCTTTGTCAGGGATGCATGGCCATTGGTGAGGTCCCTAAGATCCTTGGGGCTACTGGGGTGAATGGGTGTCAGTGCCTCCTCTCTCTGGTGATGGGCAGGTCCAGAGGCTCCTGCTGCCACCCAACCCAGCTCTGCAGTTGATCTTTGTGAATCTTGCATCACCCAGTCCAGTACTAGAGACAGCAGTATGTTGTGGAGGTTGCCCAGATGGGACACATGGGTCTCATTCCCTTTATATCCCTGACCTCCCTGAGCAGTTTGTTACAAGAAGATATTCCTGCCCTGCAGGGGATCCAGTCCTTTCCAGCATTGTGTGCATGTTCATTGTGTGCTTGCTGCATGTCCAGAACTGTTTTTAAGCACTACAGGCTCCTTGAGATGCTCCAGCTGAGAGAATGCTGGGTGAGGGCTGTTCTAGTGTTGGTGAGAGGCACTAGGAGAACATGAGTTAGGGAGGTGGCCAGGAGGAGCTTCCTTGGTGGTCAGGGAAAATGTCACTGAGCAGGTAACCTTTGAGCCATCTCTGGGAGGAGAGGGTCTCAAAATGGGGTGTGAGGGGTGGGCTCTGGACAAGAAAGGCTTTCGGGATTGTACAGTACAGTCTGATTCCAAGTGACCAGTGCTGTGCTGGCAAAAAGCTCCAGTTTATGTCCATGTCAGCCATGATGTCCTGATATGAACGTCCACAATTTTTAGTGTTTTGTATCTCAGCATGACCATTTTCCTCTTCTCATCAGCCAGAGCCAACTCGTTTGTAGGAACAGCCCAGTATGTTTCTCCAGAGCTGCTCACAGAGAAATCGGCTTGTAAAAGGTAACCTGATTTTTTCTTGTTCTTGTTTTTATCCACATACGTGTATATATATACATATATATATATTTCTGATCTATAATAATCTTTTCTCTAAAGTAGCTAATACATGTGAAATTAATAGTTAAGAGAGTGCCTTTCACCCTGCCGGTGTAGCTCAATGGTTGAGTGTCTATGAACCAGGAGGTCATGGTTCGATTCCCGGTCAGGGTACATGCCTGGGTTGGGGGCTTGATTCCAGGTGGGGGGTGTGCAGTAGGCGACTGGTTGATGAGTCTCTCATTATTGATATTTCTCTCTCTCTTCTTTCTCTCTGAAAAAATTTATTTTTTTATTTATTTTTCAATGAGAGTGCCTTTCATGGCCTTTATATAGCTAAGCTTACTTTGGAAGAAGTTAGCATTTTGCCTTTTAACCAATATCTTTCCTTTAATAACCAATGTGCTACTTTATTGTTACACTTTATACTTCCTAGGGTGGTTGTTGCTTTATACTTTGAGATTGGATCTTGTTCCCTTAGAATAACTATTTGGTGAAAAGAAGTGTGGCAGACAGGTCTTTATTATTTAACAAGGCTTCTTGCTTGTTTCAAAGCCCAGGGATCCTTGTGCTGCCTCCTGCTCTGGCAGACTGGCATTACTGGCAGCTTCAGGTCAGCTGTTTAATGTTATGGACTCTGCAGACTATGGGAAGAGGCTCAGAAGGCAGCATGTGTGGGAGGGGACAGAGCCAGTTTCCTGGCAGGGGCCCAGGCAGCACTAGCCAACTCTGCTCAGTGCTCAGACCTGGGACAGGCCTGGCAGTGGCTGCAGAGTTGAGGACCTTGGAGGGTGTGAGTAAATTAGGGTATAGAGGACACAGGAGCTGGGGTTCTGTTCACAAGGGCAGTAGTCTGAAGAGTGTCTACAGGAGAAGGGTCAGCAGCAGGGCAGCTGGGCAGTGGAGGAAAAGAAGGTGGGGGGGGGTGTTGATGGCTAGGAGTGCGGAGAAGTCTGGGGAGCTGTCAGGTAGGCTATGAGGCAGGAGGAAGACTGAGGTGGCAGTAGAATCTGGGGTTACAGAGTTTGGGGAGTGGCTCCAGGTTGTGACAGATTCTTTTTTTTTTTTTAATATATTTTATTGATATTTTACAGAGAGGAAGGGAGAGGGATAGAGAGCTAGAAATATCGATGAGAGAGAAACATCGATCAGCTGCCTCCTGCACACCTCCCACTGGGGATGTGCCCGCAACCAAAGTACATGCCCTTGACTGGAATCGAACCCGGGACCCTTCAGTCCGCAGGCCAACGCTCTATCCACTGAGCCAAACCGGTTTCGGCGGTTGTGACAGATTCTGTAGTTAAAGCTTTTCTTTGGATTCTTCCTCCCCAGGGGTCAGCCAAGCACGTGGTCTGCTGGCACCTTTCCTTGAGTTGACAGAGGGTTTTAGGATCAGTGACTTAGATTGGCAGGCTGCAAGGGGCTACCTTCCTAAAATGACAAAGTAACGTTGCCAAAGCCATCAGAGGAGTGAGTGATTCTGGGGACAGCAGCTCTGTGTTTGTGAGCATAACAGCTTTTAAAAAACTCTAAGGGGTGGAGCTGTGGGGCAGAAACATGATGAAGGACAGAAGGATGCTCTCTTAAGGATTAAACTTCTGTCTCCAGGCTCTTTGTTTTTGAGCTCTTGCCAAATGCTATTGTAGGCCAGGGATTCCTGCGTGGGACCTTTTAAACAATATTCTCCCCAGGGGACATTTGGCTGTGTATGGGCACAGTTTTGGTGTCACAACTTGGTGAGGGTTGGGAGAGAGTGCTATTGGCATATAGTGGATGTCCGCTCAGATCCTGCAGTGCAGAGCCATACTCACAGCAAGAATGATTGACCCCCCTCCCCCATGTCTACAGTGCCAAGGCTGAGACACCCTCCTCAGGGTGGTGAGTGCTGTTGGCCAAATTCTTAAAGTGTGTGTCACTGCTGACTAAGTACTAGCTTTTCCTCAATTTTGGGTTTACTTGTAGGATGAGGCAGCTTATTAGCATGATGGGGAAGATCTCCAAGCTCTACTGAATGCGATAAGGAAGACACCTTTTGTGAAAAAAGGAGGGAGAATGTCTATCCAGATCTGTTTGTTCATGCATTTTACAACACTAGAAGAGTATACAAGGACTGGAAAATAATACTGTAATGTTGAGGGAACAGGGTTGTGAGGGAGATATCAATATACTGTTTATCTTTTTATGCTTTTAAAATTTTTAGCATGTGATATTCAAAAATAGTTCAGATTTTTTAATTTAAAAAGTGATACATATTCATTGAAAATAATTCTTAGAAAATATGGAGAATAAAAACACAGGAACACTCAGAGTCTCCAGCCCACTTACAGTCTCAAATAATGAGTTGGTGTATCTTCCCAGTTATTTTTTTCTAGGGGTATTACATATGGTTATGTAATTTTTATGCAACTGGGAGTCATATTGAATAACCAATTTTGAATAGTTATTAAATAACCATTAAATATTTAATGGCTATTATCTAATTATTAAATACATAATGGTTCATTATATAATTATTGCGATTATATGATGAACATTTCCCTATGTCACAAAAATTATTTGCAGTCATCTTTTAACAGCTGTGGGGTGTTTTAGCATATGATTTACTGTTGTTTGTCAAACTCTTCCTTTATCATTGGATGTTGAAGTGGTTTTGTTTATTTGGCACAATCTGGCATGCCTACTGTGTGCTGCATATTCTGTGCTGTGGGGCAGAGGGACACTCCTGCTTGTCCAGTGGGAGAGATGGGGTATCTGCCAGGCAGCACCAGGGCTGCCCCAAGGCTGCCCTAAGTTCCTGTGTTGAATTTCAAAAAGTAGAATGAGCCCTGGCCAGTTTGGCTCAGTGGATGGAGCGTTGGCCTGCGGACTGAAGGGTTCTAGGTTCGATTCTGGCCAAGGGCACATGCCTGGGTTACGGGCTCAATGCCCAGTAGGGGGAGTGCAGAAGGCAGCCAATCAATGATTCTCTCTCATCATTGATGCTTCTATCTCTCTCCCTCTTCCTTCCTCTCTGAAATCAATAAAGAAATATATATATTTTTTAAAAAGTAGAATGACTTGCCCTACCTGAACATTTTTAAAGTCTTTGGTACATGCTAGAAATATTAAACTGACTCCCCCTTTAGTTTTTATTGTATTTTAAAACATTTTCAAGCCCTGACTGGGTAGCTCAGTTAGAGTGTCGTCCCGATACGCCAAGGTTGTGGGTTCAATCCCTGGTCAGGGCACATACAAGAATCAACCAATGCCCCAGGCTGGGTTGCTTAGTGGTTAGAGTGTTGGCTCGCAGACCAAGAGGTCATGGGTTCAATTCCCAGTCAAGGGCGCATACCTGGTTTGCAGGAACCCTGCCATGGTCAGGCCCATGCGGGAGGCAGCTGATCATTGTGTCTCTCTCACATCGATATTTCTCCCTCTCCCTCTCCCTCCCTTCCTCCTTTCTCTCCCCCTCCCCCTCTCCCTCTCCCTCCCCCTCCCCCTCTCCCTCTCCCTCTCGTTCCCTCCTTCCCCATCCATCCCTGTCCCCTCTCTTTCCATCCTCTCTGACTGTGTCCACATATAAAGGGCATGCTTTGCTGTAGGTGTTTTTCTTATGTAGCTTCCTATTTTAACTAGACTAAACAATAGAGAAAATCAAGTATAAAAACTAGTTACTGGGTAGAATGTAGGTGTTTGTTTATTTTTTTGTTAATCCTCACCCAAGAATATTTTTCCATTGATTTTTAGAGAGAGTGGAAGGGAGGGGAAGACACAGAGAGAGAAACATCGATGTGAGAAAGACACATTGATTTGTTGCCTCCTGCATGCGCCGCAACCAGGGCTGAGAATTGAGCTTACAACCAAGGTATCAAACCCAGGACCCTTCAGTCCGACGCTCTATCCACTGAGCCAAACCAGCTAGGGTGTAGATTTCATTTTTTAAATGCCCTTCACTCCATCTTTGTGTTGTGACTCAGATTTCTGACGTGTTGCATTTCTATTCCAAATTAAGAGCTTCCTCATCTCTCCTGGTGCTGGTCATACAGAGCCCTCCCATCCAAGGCCCTGGCACTGCAGTTGGTCTATTGTCTTCACCCATGCCCTTTGAATTCATTTTCCAGATATCAGGCTGTTGCCTCTTCCAGAAACTGACTACATCCAGTCACCTCTGAGCCCTATAGACAGATAGGGCCGGGATGGAGGTGGGAGTAGGTAGAGGCAGCTGGCAGTGCAGGTGGAGGAGCATCTTGATGATTTCTTAGGGCTGAGCTGGGAATAGAATGTAACACTTACAGAGGAAATTAAATATGCAAAGTAGATGTCAGCTGTGAGCTCTGAGGTGGCACTGAGGGAACAGAGAACAGACCAGAGCAGGTGGGAAAGGGGGTGGCATCCAGAGCAAGGAGAGCAGTGCTACCCCCACCCCTCCCCCTGAGTCCCTGCCAGCTGGTTCTGGAAATGACTTAGGGCAAGTTAGAACTGTAGTGTGTTTCTTTTGAAACATATAATTAAAATGTTTATAAAGAAGGAGCAGGGCTTTGCACTGTGAGTCCAAGAAGGGGAAGAGAAAGCTTGCTTTGCGCACATCCTATAGATTGTCTAATTTGGTTTCTTGGTATATGTGAGCTTGTGTCTCTGTCCTGGGGGTAAACAATGAATTAATGAGAGAATCTCTTAGCAGCCTCCTCAGCACCCCGCTAACCGCTGACACTGGAAAAAGGTGTGTGTAGGATACTCTGGGCCCGAGTTTCCAGGGAGGCCCCTTTGAAAAGGGCCTGAAGTAGGTTCCCACCTTCACACTGACCTGGTTTTAAAGGAGTGCAGTAAATAGGAAGCTGAAATGGAGTGGTATGAACAGAGGGAATGGAAGGACCTCTGCATGTCACTGAAATTTTACAAATGTCATTCTTTGTTTTTCCCCTCAAAGTTCAGACCTTTGGGCTCTTGGATGTATAATATACCAGCTTGTGGCAGGACTCCCACCGTTCCGAGCCGGGTAAGAGATATACCCTGGTCCTACCCTCTACCCTCCACCTTCTACCCACCCCCCACCCACATACCTCTGCCCATTGAAGCAGCCAGAGAAGTGGGAGGAGGCTGAAACAAGGTAGGAGGACTTTTACAATGATGCTTTAATGAATACAGTGGCTCTGTGGGTAGAGGAGACACTGTCCCAGGAAAGGTACAGCTTGCTTCTGGGAGATTTGTGTGACCCTACCCAGAATGATGGTTTCTCTTATTTTACAGAAACGAATATCTTATATTTCAGAAGATCATTAAGTTGGAATATGACTTTCCTGAAAAATTCTTTCCTAAGGCAAGAGACCTTGTGGAAAAACTTTTGGTAAATATTTTGCATTTTCTTCTTGTAAGATGATCTGGTAGCCAACCAGTCCCTCTGAACCTGGAGGCACCTCTCTCTATATATAAAAGGCTAATATGCTAAGTGTCCAACCAGTCGTTATGATGCACACTGACCACCAGGGGGCAGACGCTCAATGCAAAAGCTGCTGTGATGCACACTGGCCATTTACAGAGAAATGGCACCTTGGACCTGGCGCCCACAAAGCAACACTCAGCTTCCCCCAAGTGGAACACAGGCCCCACCACCACCCCAGAGTGACAGCCCACCAAATCACAGCTGACGCTGCCAAGACCCCAAGGCACCAGCCCAGCCAAGCCCTGAAATGGTTGCTGTGGGCACCGGGTAATGATGTCACGTAGCAACGCCCGGCTTCCTCTCCCTAGCGATAACTAGCCTCCTTGCAGTTTCTTCAGCCCAGGAACAACTTGCTTTATAGCCAGGTGCAAACATTTCATGCTTTAACCAAATGTCTGTGAAGTTTTCCCATGCCTCATCTCATTTGATCCTCACAGAAGTCCTGGAGTAGGTAAATAGGAGACTCGGTGGAATCCTATTTTCCTTACATTAGCTGCAAAACGAAGATTTAGAAAGCTTAGAAACTTGACCCGACTGAAAAGAAGTAAGAAATGGTGGACCTTGAAAATGACTTCAGGTTTTCTCACTGTGCAGAATATAGTCAAACTGCTGCAGTTAAATATTTTATCCTTTGTTCTCTTTGTGTGATCTACAGTAATAATCTGCTTTGTGTTGATATTTACTGCTGTGTTCCTGACAATTACCTAAACGAGAAGTTGGGGTGCTTCACTGGGCTGGAAAAAGTTTAGCTAAATCAGAAAGCAAGTCTAATTAAGCAAATTTATTCTATATATATATAAAAGGCTAAGTTGACTTGTGCATGTGCAATAGCCAATCACATGCATGTGTTTCCATTTGTCATTGTCAATCGTAAATTTGGTTGACACTTCTATTATAGAGAAAGGGTGAATAGCGATATTAAAATATTTCTTCTAATTAATTTCCTTTTTTTTTTTTAATATATTTTATTGATATTTTTACAAAGAGGAAGGGAGAGGGGATAGAGAGCTAGAAACATCGATGAGAGAGAAACATCGATCAGCTGCCTCCTGCACACCTCCTACTGGGGATGTGCCCGCAACCAAAGTATGTGCCCTTGACCTGAATCGAACCCGGGACCCTTCAGTCCGCAGGCCGACGCTCTATCCACAGAGCCAAACCGGTTTCGGCTAATTAATTTCCTTTCAATGTGCACAAATTCGTGCACTGAGCCACTAGTATTTAATAAAAAGCTATGAGAGAGAATCATTGATTGGCTGCCTCCTGCATGCCCCCTTCTGGGGATCGAGCCCGCAACTGGGCATGTGCCCTTGACTGGAATGGAACCCATGACCCTTTGGTCTGTAGGTCAATGCTCTATCCACTGAGCCAAACCAGCTAGGGCCATATATATACCACTAGAGGCCCAGTGCATGAAATTTGTGCACGGGAGGGGGGTCCTGCTCAGCCCAGCCTGCACCCTCTCCAATCTGGGACCCCTTGGGGGATGTCCGACTGCTGGTTTAGGCCCAATCCCAGGGATCGGGCCTAAACCTGCAGGTGGACATCCCTCTCACAATCCTGGACTGCTGGCTCCTAATCACTCACCTGCCTGCCTGGTCGCCCCTAACTGCCTCTGCGTGCTGGCCTGATCGCCCCTAACTGCCCCCCCTGCCGGCCTGGTCATCCCTAACTGTCCCCCACTGCCGGCCAGGTCACCCCCAACTGCCCCCTCCCTGCCGGCCTAGTTGCTCCTCACTGCCCCCCTCGCCAGTCTGGTCACTCCTTACTCCCCCCCCACACCCCCCACTGGCCTGGTCACCCCCAACTGCACCCCTCCCGCCAGCCTGGTCGCCCCACACAGCCTGCTTGTTCAGTCGTTTAGTCATCCCTCACTAACCCCCCTGCCGGCCTGGTCATAGGCAGCCATCTTGTGAGGGTGTGAGGGTTAATTTGCATATTATCTCTTTATTATATAGGATTTTTTTAGGAAACTCCATACTGTTTTTCACAATGGCTGCACCAGTCTGCATTCCCACCAACAGCACACAAGGGTTCCCTTTTCTCCACAACCTTGCCAGCATTTGTTGTTGATTTATTGATGATAGCCATTCTAGCAGGAGGGAGGTGATATCTCATTGTGGTTTTAATTTGCATCTCTCTGATGATTAATGACACTGATAATTTTTCTTATGTCTATTAGCCATCTGCATGTCCTCTTGGGAAAAGTGTCTATTAAGTCCTTTGCCCATTTTTTTATTTTTTATTTTTATTGATTTCAGAGGGAGAGAGAGAAAGAGATAGAAACATCAATGATGAGAGAGAATCATTGATCATCTGCCTCCTGCATACTCCCCACTGGGAATCGAGCCCACATCCCAGACATGTGCCCTTGACCGGAATCGAACCCAGGACACTTCAATCCACAGGCTGATGCTCTGCCCACTGAGCCAAACCGGCTAGGGCCTTTGCTCATTTTTTAGTTGGATTTTTTGTCCTCTGGTGTTGAATTGTGTACGTTCTTTATATATTTTGGAAATTATTTCCTTACCAGATGTATCATTGGCAAATATGTTGTCCCATACATTGGATTCCTTTTTCATTTTGTTGATGTTTTGTTTTGCTGTGCAAAAAAGCTTTTTAGTTTGATATAGTCCCATTTGTTTATTTTTCTTCTGTTTCCCTTGCCCTGAGAGATATATTAGAAAAAGTATTACTACAAAAGATGTCTGAGATTTTACTGGCTATATTTTCTTCCAGAGTTTTTATGGTTTTGCAACTTACAATTAAGTCTTTTATCCATTTTTAGTTTATTCTTGTATATGGTGTAAGTTGGTGGTCTAGTTTCTTTTCTTTTTGCATGTACCTGTTCTGTTTTCCCAGTACCATTTATTGAAGAAACTATCTTTATTCCATTATGTGTTCTTACCTCCTTTGTCAAATATTAATAGACCATAAAGGTGTGGGTTTATTTCTGGGCTCTTTGTTCTGTTTCATTGATCTATATGCCTGTGCTTATGCTAGTACCGGGCTGTTTCCATTACCAGGCCTTGTTATAGTTTGATATCAGGTATTGTGATAACTCCAACTTTGATCTTCTTTCTCAATATTGTTGAGGTTATCTGGAGTCCTTTTTGGTTCCATATAAATATTTTGGAATATTTGTTCTGGATCTGTGAATATGCTGTTGATATTTTTGTTGTTGTTGTTAATCCTTACCTGAGGATAATTTTTCCATTGCATTTTTTTTTTTTTTTGAGAGTGTGGGAGGGAGGGGGGGAGAGAGAGAAACATCTGTGTGAGAGAGACACATTAATTGGTTGTCTCCTGCACGCACCCTGGCCAGGGCCGGGAATCGAACCTGCAGCCCAGGTACATGCTCTTGACTGGGAATTGAACCTGAGACCCTTCGGTGCCCGTCCCACTCTCTAACCAATAAGCCACACTTTGGTTATTTTGGTATTTTAATAGGAACAGCGTTGAATCTATAGACTACTTTGGTAGTATGGACATTTTAATGATGTTAATTCTTCCAATTCATGAAACATAATATATGCTTCTAATTATTTTTATCTCCCTCAGTTTCTTTCTTCAATGTTCTATAATTTTCTGAGTACAGGTCTTTTACCTTCTTGGTTAAACTTATTCCTAGGAACCTTATTTTTTTGTTGCAATAGTAAATGGGATTGTTTTCTTAATTTCTCTTATTGATAGTCTATTGTTGGTATATAAAAATGCCACTGGTTTCTGAATATTAATTTTGTATCCTGCCACTTGGTTAAATTCATTTATTCTAGTAATTTTTGGTGGCATTATTAGGGTTTTCTATGTACAATATCATGCCATCTGAGGATAATGACAGTTGTACTTCCTCCTTTGGATGCCTTTGATTTCTTCCTCTTGTCTAATTGCTGTGGCTAGGACTTCCAGTACTGTGTTGAATAAGAGTGGTGAAAGCAGATATCTTTGTCTTGTTCCTGATCTAAGGGAAATGTTTTTAGTTTTTGCCCACTGAGTGTGATGTTAGCTGTAGGTTTGTTATACATGGCCTTTATTATGTTGAGGTATGACCCCTCTATTCCCATATTACTGACGTCACAGGTGGGTGCTATCATAAATGGGTGCTAGATTTTATTTTTTGGTGTGTGTTTCTTTTGTGTGGGGGGGTATGTTTGTATGTGGGGGGGTTAGTTTTTGTTTTTTTGCCTTTAGGGTGCTGGATTTTTTCAAATGCTTTTTCTGCATCTATTCATATGATCATGTGATTTTTTATCCTTCATTTTGTTTATGTGGTGTATCACATTTATTGATTTGAGAATATTGTACCAACCTTGCATTCCCAGAATAAACCCCACTTGGCCATGATGTATATGATCTTTTTAATGTATTACTGGATCAGTTTGCTAACTTAAAAATATATATATGTTTTTATTGATTTCAAAGAGGAAGGGAGAGGGGAGAGAGAGAAATAGAAACATCAATGAGAGAGAGAATCATTGATCAGCTGCCTCTTGCATGCCCCCCACTGGGGATCAAGTCCACAACCCCAGCATATGCCCTGCCCTGACCAGGAATTGAACCGTGACCTCCTGGTTCATAGGTCATGGCTCAACCACTGAGCCACCAACCAGGCAGTTTGCTAATATTTTATTGAGGATTTTGCATCTATGTTCATCAGGGATATTGGCCTATACTTCTCTTTCTTTGTGTAGTATCTTTGTCTGGTTTTGGAATTAGGGTAATGCTGGCCTCATAAAAAGAGCTTGGAAGTCTTCCTCTTGAATTTTTTTGAACAGTTTGAGGAGTAATAGGTGTGCATTCTTTTGAATGTTTGGTAAAATTTGCCTGTGAAGCCATCTGGTCCAGAACTTTGCTAGTGTTTTAATCACTGCTTCAATTTCATTAGTTGTAATCTGTCTATTCTAGGTTTTCTGATTCTTCTTGAATCAGTTTTGGAGAAGATTGTATGTTTCTAGGAATTTATCTATTTTACCCAGGTTGTCCAATTTGTTGGCATAAAGTTGTTCATAGTCTTTTCTTACAATCCTTTGTATTTCTGTGATGTCAGTTATTACTTCGCCTCTTTATTTCTGATTTTACTTATTTGGGTCCTCTTTTTTCTTGATGACTCTGATTAAAATCTTTTCAAAGAGCCAGTTTCATTGTTGTTGTTTTTTTAAGTTTCTATGTCGTTTATTTATGCTCTGATCTTTATTATTTCCTTCCATTTATTCTGGGTTTTGTTTTGTTGTTCTTTTTCTAATGTTTTTAGGGGAATGGTTAGATTGATTGAGATTTTCCTTGAGGTAGGCCTGTAATGCTATGAACTTCCCTCATAGAACTACTTTTGCTTTGTCCCATAGATTTTGGGTTGTTGTGTGTTCATTTTCATTTATTTCCAGTTAATGTTTTTATTTCCCCTTAATCTGATTATTAGCCCAGTCATTGTTTACTAACATGCTATTTTAGCCTCCATGTGTTTGAATATTTTTTCGTTTTTTTTATTGTAGTTGATTTTTAGTTTCATATCATTTTGGTCAGAGATGATGCTTGATATGATTTCAATCCTCTTGAATTTATGAAGACTTGTTTTGTGTCCTAACATGTGATCTGTCTTTGAGGATGTTCCACATGCACTTGAAAAGAATGTATATTCTGCAGTTTTGGGATGAAATAGTCTATAAATATCAATTAAGTCCAACTAATTCATTGTGTCATTTAGGGTTGTCATTGCCTTGTTGATTTTTTTGTCTGGAAGATCCATTGGTGACAGTAGGTTATTGAAATCTTCTACTATGACCATATTAGTCGCTCCCCCTTAATGTCTACCGAGATTTTCTTTTATATTTAGGTGCTCCTATGTTGGGTGCATGTATGTTTGAAAGGGTTTTATCCTCTTGTTGGATTGATTCCTTT